>NC_092333.1:285780000-286080000 GCF_046630445.1 Rutidosis leptorrhynchoides
CTTGCTTCAAGATCTGGTCACAAAAGCATCTAAACAGGCCGATTAACAAGTATAGAGCATCAATTTCAACAGATTAATCACATAAGGCACTCGATTCGTGTTTTGTAATTCGAATATAAAATCAAGGATTAAGAACAAATGGAAACGAGTTAGAATACCTTGTTAGTGGCACTGTAATCACAAAATAAAGATGTATCTAAAACTTGAGATCAAAAACTCGATCTACAACTTTAAAAAAAAACTGGGTAAAATCCTCTCTATAAATCACCAAGTGTTCTGAGCCGTTTGAGACTCAAACCCTTTTATACCCACAGACACACTCGGTCGAGTGTGTCGCCTACTCGGCTGTGAATGAATACACACTCGGCCGAGTGTGTTTCAAACACATCTCATTATTTCACCAATTCAGTCGGTCGTGTGAGTAGGTCACACGATCGTGTGTGTACACTCACTCGGTCGACTGTCTTTAGGGTTGAAAAATTAGGAAATTTCGATTTCAATTCCACAAAACCTTCCTTGTCCACTCCCCCTGGGACTGATCTCCACAGTATAAAAACAAACACACTTTGTTCCTTTAAGCTTTAAACAATTTATTCTCTAATATAATGTAAAACATAGGATTCCTTTCACAGTAAACCTTTCCGAGAACTGAGTTGTTAAGCTTACAATATGAAACAGAAATGCACATGCAACTAACTTATGAATACAAACATTCTCAGATATGCATGCACATGCAAATACACAAAGCAAACAACTGTACAATGAAATGTCCCGTTCTTATTGATTAAAAACGTTCCACATTAATTGATTTCGTTGCGAGGTTTTGACCTCTATATGAGACATTTTTCAAAGACTGCATTCATTTTTAAAACAAACCATAACCTTTATTTCATAAATAAAGGTTTAAAAAGCTTTACGTAGATTATCAAATAATGATAATCTAAAATATCCTGTTTACACACGACCATTACATAATGGTTTACAATACAAATATGTTACAACAAAATAAGTTTCTTGAATGCAGTTTTTACACAATATCATACAAGCATGGACTCCAAATCTCGTCCTTATTTAAGTATGCGACAGCGGAAGCTCTTAATAATCACCTGAGAATAAACATGCTTAAAACTTCAACAAAAATGTTGGTGAGTTATAGGTTTAACCTATATATATATATCAAATCATAATAATAGACCACAAGATTTCATATTTCAATACACATCCCATACATAGAGATAAAAATCATTCATATGGTGAACACCTGGTAACCGACATTAACAAGATGTATATTTAAGAATATCCCCATCATTCCGGGACACCCTTCGGATATGATATAAATTTCGAAGTACTAAAGCATCCGGTACTTTGGATGGGGTTTGTTAGGCCCAATAGATCTATCTTTAGGATTCGCGTCAATTAGGGTGTCTGTTCCCTAATTCTTAGATTACCAGACTTAATAAAAAGGGGCATATTCGATTTCGATAATTCAACCATAGAATGTAGTTTCACGTACTTGTGTCTATTTTGTAAATCATTTATAAAACCTGCATGTATTCTCATCCCAAAAATATTAGATTTTAAAAGTGGGACTATAACTCACTTTCACAGATTTTTACTTCGTCGGGAAGTAAGACTTGGCCACTGGTTGATTCACGAACCTATAACAATATATACATATATATCAAAGTATGTTCAAAATATATTTACAACACTTTTAATATATTTTGATGTTTTAAGTTTATTAAGTCAGCTGTCCTTGTTAGTAACCTACAACTAGTTGTCCACAGTTAGATGTACATAAATAAATCGATAAATATTATCTTGAATCAATCCACGACCCAGTGTATACGTATCTCAGTATTGATCACAACTCAAACTATATATATTTTGGAATCAACCTCAACCCTGTATAGCTAACTCCAACATTCACATATAGAGTGTCTATGGTTGTTCCGAAATATATATAGATGTGTCGACATGATAGGTCGAAACATTGTATACGTGTCTATGGTATCTCAAGATTACATAATATACAATACAAGTTGATTAAGTTATGGTTGGAATAGATTTGTTACCAATTTTCAAGTAGCTAAAATGAGAAAAATTATCCAATCTTGTTTTACCCATAACTTCTTCATTTTAAATCCGTTTTGAGTGAATCAAATTGCTATGGTTTCATATTGAACTCTATTTTATGAATCTAAACAGAAAAAGTATAGGTTTATAGTCGGAAAAATAAGTTACAAGTCGTTTTTGTAAAGGTAGTCATTTCAGTCGAAGGAACGACGTCTAGATGACCATTTTAGAAAACATACTTCCACTTTGAGTTTAACCATAATTTTTGGATATAGTTTCATGTTCATAATAAAAATCATTTTCTCAGAATAACAACTTTTAAATCAAAGTTTATCATAGTTTTTAATTAACTAACCCAAAACAGCCCGCGGTGTTACTACGACAGCGTAAATCCTGTTTTACGGTGTTTTTCGTGTCTCCGGGTTTTAAATCATTAAGTTAGCATATCATATAGATATAGAACATGTGTTTAGTTGATTTTAAAATTCAAGTTAGAAGGATTAACTTTTGTTTGCGAACAAGTTTAGAATTAACTAAACTATGTTCTAGTGATTACAAGTTTAAACCTTCGAATAAGATAGCTTTATATGTATGAATCGAATGATGTTATTGTTGGGATTTAACAAGTTCCATTATACATAAAACCATTTATCAATCAATTAAAAAAGCGGAAGCATGTAATTACCATTAGAACATGTTATGACTTTAACCAATTTAAAGTTAAATCCCAATTAGGATCAAGTTGTGAAACATGCTTACAAACTACAAGCAAGATAAGAGATTATACCTACTCCAAGCTTGTTGATAAGTGATGAAGATGATGATGATGAATGGAGCTCCAAAACAATGAAACCTCAAGTTGTTATACCCCAAACTTGTGCACCAACACCCTAGCTTTTGGTTAGGATTTACTTTACACTTGAAATGAGCTTGAAAAACTTGAAAATGAATCCCTTTGGCACCCTCAAAGGCCACGGCCAACAGCTCTCTTTTGAGCAGAATTTTCAAGTTGTTTTGATGTGTAATGTTATGTGTCTCTCTCTTTGGTCAAGGAGCATGCATGTATATGGAATGGGAATTGTATTTGACCAAGATGGAATCTTTAGCATGCTACATCCAATTCCAAGGCCACTCCCATCATTTTATAAAATAATACTTGACATATTTTATAAACTTGCATCTTTTATAAATTTGTTTAGTAAAATTAAATTTTATAAAACAAATTTTACAAACTTGCATTTTATAAATTATGTTACATTATTTATAAAACTAATAAAATTCCATACCATTTGTTATGTATACTTTATTTTATAAAACCAATTTATAAAATGCAACATAACATAATTAATTATTTAACCTATAAATAATTAAATCCATATTATATAAATTATTCCATAATTTATATATATATATATATATATACACATCAAGTAATATTTAAGAAAACCATTTTTCTTAAAGTTCAAGTGTCGCGTATTTAACAAACGAACCAATCGTTAAGATCAAAATACAATTAAGGTGTCGGTAAGCTTGTTATTGGGTATGACCCGACTTGGATCAAAACATATTAGCCACGTTAATTTAATATGTCTCTCGGGCATATGAAATACCTTCAATCTCCCACTTGCACGAGAAACATAAGAAATTAATGCAAGTGATGGATACAGCCTAACACACCGTCCATCACCCCTAATATGTTATGACTTTGTGCCATTCAATAACATCATCCCTTTCGAGTTCCCATCTCGAATATGATTAGGTGAATCTTTCATTATTTCCTTTCGTCCTAGATGTCATGTTAAATCCAGGAGATACAGAGTGATCACTCTCTTATAGATTTAACTTTTCAGGCCTTAGACATCTGACTCTCAACGAATAAGAGGGACAAATTCCATCTTGACTACATACGTCCTAGATATACACTTTGTAATATACCTGAGTTCTTCCTTATGTACTACCATATTTCAGAATAGCGAAGGAAAGAATCAAGGCACAATACTTGGTGAATATCCGAACCCAATATGTATCTCAGGTCAGAGGATACAATGATATTCGCCTTTACTCAAGATTACATGTGATCAACCACAAAGGCTCTATACAGTAATTCTTGAGAGCGGGTCTTCCAATATTTGTTTCCCACAAATATCTATGAACCTTGGTCGCAACCTTGCCCCACATTCACCATTTGAATGCTAACCAATCCAAGTTCATAATAGTCTAGACCTCACACTTGTTCCCACAAATGTGATCAACTACGGAATTCAGAATAATAGTTTATTCTTGGATAAAATATGCAAAGTTGGAACATGACTCATAAATAAATTAATACCATAATTATATTAATGAGTTTGAACTAATTCGTTCCAATACAATACATAAAATAGATCAATTCCAATCACTAGAATACCGAAGCCCTAATGCACAAACATGTCCCTCATGCTTTGGCCCATGTAAAAGCTTCGTGAGTGGATCCGCAACATTTTGATCTGTGTGAACTTTGTGAATACATATCTTTCCCTTTTCAACCTCATCCCTGATGTAGTTGAATCTCCGCTCAATGTGACGAGTCTTTTGATGAGCACGAGGTTCCTTGATTTGAGCAATCGCACCCTCGTTGTCACAAAAGATCTCAAGAGGGTCCTGAATGGAAGGGACCACTCCTAAGTCGTCGATGAATTTCTTCATCCATGCAGCTTCCTGAGCTGCCAGTGAGGCGGCAATGTACTCCGACTCTGTAGTGGATAACGCAACAACCTCCTGTTTCGAACTCTTCCAAGAGACCGCACCACCATTTAACATGAAGACATAACCGGATTGTGATCGAGAGTCATCTCGATCAGTTTGGAAACTCGCATCCACGTAACCTTTTACAGCGAGTTCCTCCTCACCAGACCCATATATTAGAAACATATCCTTAGTCCTCCTAAGGTATTTCAATATGCTTTTAACAGCAATCCAATGACTATTTCCTGGGTTATTCTGGTATCTACTTGTCAAGCTTAGAGCGCATGACACATCCGGTCTAGTACATATCATTGCATACATGATAGACCCAATAGCAGATGCGTATGGGACTTTCTTCATTCTCCCTTGTTCATCTTTCGTGGTAGGACACTGAGATGAACTGAGAACGGTTCCTTTTTGAATAGGTACCAAACCTCTCTTAGAGTTTTCCATCTTGAACCTTTTCAAGATTTTATCAATGTATGTACTTTGACTTAAACCTATCAATCTCTTGGATCTATTCCTATAGATCCCTATCCCCAATATGTATTGTGCATCTCCAAGATCCTTAATGGAGAAGCAACTCTTCAGCCAAGTTTTGACTCCTTGCATTGTGGTAATATCATTCCCAAATAATAATATATCATCCACATATAGTACAAGGAACATGATAGTGCTCCCACTAGCTTTCTTATATACACAAGCTTCATCACCATTTTTAATGAAGCCAAATTTCTCGGCTTCCTCATTAAAACGATGATTCCACATTCTAGATGCTTGTTTCAATCCGTAGATTGACTTCTTTAACTTGCATACACTTTTAGGATATTTTGGATCAACAAAACCTTCAGGCTGGACCATATAGACATCTTCCATAAGATATCCATTTAGGAAAGTGGTTTTGACATCCATTTGCCATATTTCATAGTCGTAGTGAGCAGCAATGGCAAATAATATCCTAATAGACTTTAGCATTGCCACAGGCGAGAAAGTTTCATCATAATCAACCCCTTGAGTTTGAGTGAAACCTTTTGCAACAAGTCTGGCTTTATATGTATCCAAGTTTCCATGTATGTCGGTTTTCATTTTGAAAAGCCATTTGCAATCAACTAGCTTAGAGCTAGGAGGTTGCTCAACAAGTTCTCACACTTGGTTTTCATACATGGATTGCATCTCAGCGTTCATGGCTTCCTGCCATTTATCTTTATCAATCCTTGATAAAGCATCTTGGTAGTTTGTTGGTTCATCCAAATCAACCGTATAGCAACCATCTATGAGAAACCCATATCTCTCAGGAGGATTGCTAATCCTACCAGATCTACGAATGCCTTGTGTATTTTGATCATCCATTTGATCACTATCAACATTTTCATGTTGAGTGCTAGTGTCAACCAATTGTGTATCATCTACTTGATCTTGAACCTCTTCAAGATCTATCTTCCTTTCACTGTTTCCTTCCATTAGGAACTTAGTTTCAAGGAATTCCGCCTTCCGAGCAACAAATACATTCTGCTCGGATGGATCATAGAAATAGTATCCCATATCATCCTTGGGATATCCTATGAAGATACACTTCGTGGATCGAGCATTCAACTTATTAGGGACGTAACGCTTAGGATAAGCTTCACATCCCCATACCTTTAAGTATGATAGAGATGGAGGTTTACCAAACCACATCTCGTGAGGAGTTCGTTCCACTTTCTTGGTTGGGGCCATATTTAAAATACGAGCCGCGGAGCTTAGACAATAACCCCAAAATGATAGAGGCAACGAGCTTCTTGCCATCATAGATCGAACCATATCCATTAGGGTTCGGTTCCTCCTTTCGGAAACTCCATTAAGTTGGGGTGTTCCGGGTGGAGTAAGTTGTGAGATAATCCCACAACTCCTAAGATGATCTTGGAAGGCATCGCTTAGGTATTCACCTCCTCTATCGGTACGAAGTACCTTAATTGTCCTATTGAGTTGATTTTGTACTTCGTTTTGATATTCTTTGAATGCTTCAAACGTTTTGTCCTTATGTCTTAATAAGTAGACATATCCGAAACGACTAAAGTCATCAATGAAAGTAACAAAGTATCTTTCACCATTCCTAGTCATGGGTTTAAAGGGTCCACATACATCCGAATGTATTAATCCCAATAAATCTTTAGCCCTTTCATGGGTCCCTTTGAAAGGTGCTTTAGTCATCTTGCCTTGTAAACAAGATTCACATACTTCAAACGAATCCATTTCATTTGATTTCAAAAGTCCATTCTTTTGAAGTGTATGTATTCGGTTCTTGTTTATGTGACCAAGGCGACAATGCCATAAGTAGGAATCACTCAAATCCCTTTTGAGTTTCTTGGTGCTTGTATGGTACATTGAGCTACTAGATGATGTGTCATCATGAACCAATTCATAAATTCCATTTGAAGGTGAAGCCTTGAAATAGAATACATTATCTAAATAAATATGGATATCGTCATTAACAAAATTAAGATTAAAACCACATTGTTTCAAACGGGAAATGGAAATAATGTTTCGACATAAATCGGGTGCATACAAAACATCTTTCAAAATAAGTTCCAAGCCACTTGGAAGTTTTAACACAAAGTCTCCTTGAGCCTTCACTTGCACTTTGGCTCCATTACCCATGTAGAGACTTGATGTTCCCGTTTGCTTGCTACTTCTTTTGAACCCCTGCAATGAATTGCAAATGTGAGTTCCACATCCAGTGTCTAATACCCATGTATTAGAAGAAGTAATACTAAGCTCTATATATACCATATATATATTACCTGAGGTTTGCCCTGCATCCCTCTTCTCCTTCAACTCCTTAAGATAGATCGGACAGTTTCGTTTCCAATGACCCATTTCACCGCAACCGAAACATGGGTCTTCCTTGGGGTTTGCCTTCTCGGCTACCTTTTGTTTCTTAGCCTTGTTGATGGTTGAGGTAACCATCTTCCCCTTCCCTTTGCCTTGATGGGCGGGTCCTTTTCTCTTAGCCACCTTTGGCTTAGAGGTCTTACTTTTGGACCCACCTTGATCGATTGCTAACACGGGTAAAGCCCTTTTACCCATGCTAGTTTCCGCCGTTCTAAGCATACCGTGAAGCTCACCTATGCTCTTATCCATCCCATTCATATTGTAGTTAATTACAAATTGATCAAATCTTTTTGATAGGGAGTTAAGGATAAGATCGGTGGCTAACTCATTTGATATGTTCAAGTTAAGACGGTTAGAACGATCAATAAGGCTTTTCATCTTAAGTACATAAGATGAAACCGATTGGGTATCGTCCATACGACAAGCATGTAGCGCCCGAACCGTTTCGAAGCGCTCGACACGTGCTTGTTGGAGGAACATCTCCTTCAATTGTGTTATCATGTCGTATGCACTATGGTGCTCGAAATCCTTTTGGAGTTCGGGTATCATAGTCCCAAGCATTAAGCATGAGACTTGAAGGGAGTCGTGGCAATACTTATCGTAAGAGGCCATTGCCTCCACATCATTCTCATCCGGTTGATCGGGAATGGGGTCCTCAAGCACATACATTTTATCCTCTTGTTTGAGGACAATCCGAAGATTGCGGAACCAATCCATAAAGTTGGTATGGTTGAGTTTGTCTTTCTCTAAGAGAGACCTTAATGATAGGTGGTTTATGTTAAGTGGTGCGTTTGGAATGTTGTTGTTATTATTGGCGGCCATCTACAAAATTAACAAAGTTCGTTTAAGTATCGATTTTAATTTAACATTCAATACCCTTTTAAATTTTAATTGACTTATTAAATATTAGAATCCAACGGTAAATCAAATTTCGGTTAGGTGACCTTTATCCCGTTATTTGATTTAGCTAGGTAGTCATTATATGACAATTGCAATCCTTTTGCAACTTCTAAGTTATGGGATCATGCAATCCTTTTGCATGGCATATTTATTCCATCAACGCCTATTTGTTCATCATGCTTCGGTGACCCTAAGTTCATGATTCCCAAATCAAGTCGTCCTACTTGTGTAAACATGTAGACTTAACATACAAGTGGTTAGGTGACCTTTATCCCACATGTATGCGAAGTGTACCTTATTCATATTAGTTCGCTCATGACGGTTAGGTGACCTTTATCCCATCAAGAGTTTCCTAATACGTCTAAGTGTTTCCACAAAAAGGATGGCGTTTAACTTGTTTGCCTTGTTAATAAGGGATTTTAAGTTTTCATTAATTCTAGTTTGAGAAAACTTTTGCACCATACACCAACATGCATTTAGTGTACGGTTTATTTGAAAATCCATTTTCATGTTATGTAATAAAGCCAATTTTATTACTTTGATATAAACCATTTTATATGTATGATCCTTATCATGTTCTTAATAACCGATTATTAATGTCCTTTTAGCCGTTTTTAATTAAACCATTTAAATTGACGTTTTGCATGTCGTTAATAATGTCAATTTTAACCAATTTAAATTGCCATTTTAGTTTGTTGTTAACTTGTGTGATTAACTTGTAGCATACAAACATACAATCCACATAATCATACAAAACAACCATGCATGCAAAATCATATGTTCACAATCAAGCCATTTTTGGTAGACATTTGTTTAGCCGAAAACAAATGCCACCGAAAACAAATGCCACCGAAAACAAATAACACAAAGTAGGAGGTTTTAACCTCCCACTTAATCTTGCATCCAAATGCTTCTTCATGTGTTCTTCAAGTCTTCATCATCTTCATCATTTTACAAAATATATCCTAATACATTTTGTCTAGAAAATGAAAATACAACCTAATCTATTTTACATACCAAATATAAAATAAATTACATAACAAAAGGAACAATTATTACACACCAAATTACATGAATATTACAACCACATGAATGAATTAATATTACATACCAAATGAATGAATTAATTCAACCACACATGCAACCATTCAAACAAAAGGCCAAGGCTTGATTGTGAACTTCAACATACAACAAAATGACCAAAATGGAGGAACCAAACCCAATTTTTTGGAGCTTCCAAATTCGGCCAAGACATCAAACCACCCAAAACCAATAATTTTTGCATTTTATTATCATGCATGTACATAAAATGCAAAGTTATGGTGAGTTCAAAAACCATCTCGAAGCATATTTCAACAACTTCGGCTCTAGATACCATTGTTGGGATTTAACAAGTTCCATTATACATAAAACCATTTATCAATCAATTAAAAAAGCGGAAGCATGTAATTACCATTAGAACATGTTATGACTTTAACCAATTTAAAGTTAAATCCCAATTAGGATCAAGTTGTGAAACATGCTTACAAACTACAAGCAAGATAAGAGATTATACCTACTCCAAGCTTGTTGATAAGTGATGAAGATGATGATGATGAATGGAGCTCCAAAACAATGAAACCTCAAGTTGTTATACCCCAAACTTGTGCACCAACACCCTAGCTTTTGGTTAGGATTTACTTTACACTTGAAATGAGCTTGAAAAACTTGAAAATGAATCCCTTTGGCACCCTCAAAGGCCACGGCCAACAGCTCTCTTTTGAGCAGAATTTTCAAGTTGTTTTGATGTGTAATGTTATGTGTCTCTCTCTTTGGTCAAGGAGCATGCATGTATATGGAATGGGAATTGTATTTGACCAAGATGGAATCTTTAGCATGCTACATCCAATTCCAAGGCCACTCCCATCATTTTATAAAATAATACTTGACATATTTTATAAACTTGCATCTTTTATAAATTTGTTTAGTAAAATTAAATTTTATAAAACAAATTTTACAAACTTGCATTTTATAAATTATGTTACATTATTTATAAAACTAATAAAATTCCATACCATTTGTTATGTATACTTTATTTTATAAAACCAATTTATAAAATGCAACATAACATAATTAATTATTTAACCTATAAATAATTAAATCCATATTATATAAATTATTCCATAATTTATATATATATATATATATATACACATCAAGTAATATTTAAGAAAACCATTTTTCTTAAAGTTCAAGTGTCGCGTATTTAATCAACGAACCAATCGTTAAGATCAAAATACAATTAAGGTGTCGGTAAGCTTGTTATTGGGTATGACCCGACTTGGATCAAAACATATTAGCCACGTTAATTTAATATGTCTCTCGGGCATATGAAATACCTTCAGTTATGAACATCATTACTACCTTAAGTTCCTTGGATAAATCTACTGGAAAAGAGAAAAATGGATCTAGCTTCAACGGATCCTTGGATGGCTAGAAGTTCTTGAAGCAGAATCATGACACGAAAACAAGTTCAAGTAAGATCATCACTTGAAATAAGATTGTTATAGTTATAGAAATTGAACCAAAGTTTGAATATGATTATTACCTTGTATTAAAATGATAACCTACTGTAAGAAATAAAGATTTCTTAAGGTTGGATGATCACCTTACAAGATTGGAAGTGAGCTAGCAAACTTGAAAGTATTCTTGATTTTATGTAACTAGAACTTGTAGAATATATGAAGAACACTTAGAACTTGAAGATAGAACTTGAGAGAGATCAATTAGATGAAGAAAATTGAAGAATGAAAGTGTTTGTAGGTGTTTTTGGTCGTTGGTGTATGGATTAGATATAAAGGATATGTAATTTTTTTTTCATGTAAATAAGTCATGAATGATTACTCATATTTTTGTAATTTTATGAGATATTTCATGCTAGTTGCCAAATGATGGTTCCCACATGTGTTAGGTGACTCACATGGGCTGCTAAGAGCTGATCATTGGAGTGTATATACCAATAGTACATACATCTAAAAGCTGTGTATTGTACGAGTACGAATACGGGTGCATACGAGTAGAATTGTTGATGAAATTGAACGAGGATGTAATTGTAAGTATTTTTGTTAAGTAGAAGTATTTTGATAAGTGTATTGAAGTCTTTCAAAAGTGTATAAATACATATTAAAACACTACATGTATATACATTTTAACTGAGTCGTTAAGTCATCGTTAGTCGTTACATGTAACTGTTGTTTTGAAACCTTTAGGTTAACGATCTTGTTAAATGTTGTTAACCCAATGTTTATAATATCAAATGAGATTTTAAATTATTATATTATCATGATATTATCATGTACGAATATCTCTTAATATGATATATTTACATTAAATGTCGTTACAACGATAATCGTTACATATATGTCTCGTTTCAAAATCATTAAGTTAGTAGTCTTGTTTTTACATATGTAGTTCATTGTTAATATACTTAATGATATGTTTACTTATCATAATATCATGTTAACTATATATATAACCATATATATGTCATCATATAGTTTTTACAAATTTTAACGTTCGTGAATCACCGGTCAACTTGGGTGGTCAATTGTCTATATGAAACATATTTCAATTAATCAAGTCTTAACAAGTTTGATTGCTTAACATGTTGGAAACATTTAATCATGTAAATATCAATCTCAATTAATATATATAAACATGGAAAAGTTCGGGTCACTACAGTACCTACCCGTTAAATAAATTTCGTCCCGAAATTTTAAGCTGTTGAAGGTGTTGACGAATCTTCTGGAAATAGATGCGGGTATTTTTTCTTCATCTGATCTTCACGCTCCCAGGTGAACTCGGGTCCTCTACGAGCATTCCATCGAACCTTAACAATTGGTATCTTGTTTTGCTTAAGTCTTTTAACCTCATGATCCATTATTTCAACGGGTTCTTCGATGAATTGAAGTTTTTCGTTGATTTGGATTTCATCTAACGGAATAGTGAGATCTTCTTTAGCAAAACATTTCTTCAAATTCGAGATGTGGAAAGTGTTATGTACAGCCGCGAGTTGTTGAGGTAACTCTAGTCGGTAAGCTACTGGTCCGACACGATCAATAATCTTGAATGGTCCAATATACCTTGGATTTAATTTCCCTCGTTTACCAAATCGAACAACGCCTTTCCAAGGTGCAACTTTAAGCATGACCATCTCTCCAATTTCAAATTCTATATCTTTTCTTTTAATGTCAGCGTAGCTCTTTTGTCGACTTTGGGCGGTTTTCAACTGTTGTTGAATTTGGATGATCTTATCGGTAGTTTCTTGTATAATCTCCGGACCCGTAATCTGTCTATCCCCCACTTCACTCCAACAAATCGGAGACCTGCACTTTCTACCATAAAGTGCTTCAAACGGCGCCATCTCAATGCTTGAATGGTAGCTGTTGTTGTAGGAAAATTCTGCTAACGGTAGATGTCGATCCCAACTGTTTCCGAAATCAATAACACATGCTCGTAGCATGTCTTCAAGCGTTTGTATACTCCTTTCGCTCTGCCCATCAGTTTGTGGATGATAGGCAGTACTCATGTCTAGACGAGTTCCTAATGCTTGTTGTAATGTCTGCCAGAATCTTGAAATAAATCTACCATCCCTATCAGAGATAATAGAGATTGGTATTCCATGTCTGGAGACGACTTCCTTCAAATACAGTCGTGCTAACTTCTCCATCTTGTCATCTTCTCTTATTGGCAGGAAGTGTGTTGATTTGGTGAGACGATCAACTATTACCCAAATAGTATCAAAACCACTTGCAGTCCTTGGCAATTTAGTGATGAAATCCATGGTAATGTTTTCCCATTTCCATTCCGGGATTTCGGGTTGTTGAAGTAGACCTGATGGTTTCTGATGCTCAGCTTTGACCTTAGAACACGTCAAACATTCTCCTACGTATTTAGCAACATCGGCTTTCATACCCGGCCACCAAAAATGTTTCTTGAGATCTTTGTACATCTTCCCCGTTCCAGGATGTATTGAGTATCTGGTTTTATGAGCTTCTCTAAGTACCATTTCTCTCATATTTCCAAATTTTGGTACCCAAATCCTTTCAGCCCTATACCGGGTTCCGTCTTCCAGAATATTAAGATGCTTCTCCGATCCTTTGGGTATTTCATCCTTTAAATTTCCCTCTTTTAAAACTCCTTGTTGCGCCTTCTTTATTTGAGTAGTAATGTTATTATGAATCATTATATTCATAGATTTTACTCGAATGGGTTCTCTGTCCTTCCTGCTCAAGGAATCGGCTACCACATTTGCCTTCCCCGGGTGGTAACGAATCTCAAAGTCGTAATCATTCAATAATTCAATCCACCTACGCTGCCTCATATTCAGTTGTTTCTGATTAAATATGTGTTGAAGACTTTTGTGGTCGGTATATATAATACTTTTGACCCCAGATAAGTAGTGCCTCCAAGTCTTTAATGCAAAAACAACCGCTCCTAATTCCAAATCATGCGTCGTATAATTTTGTTCATGAATCTTCAATTGTCTAGACGCATAAGCAATCACCTTCGTTCATTGCATTAATACACAATCGAGACCTTGCTTTGATGCGTCACAATAAATCACAAAATCATCATTCCCTTCAGGCAATGACAATATAGGTGCCGTAGTTAGCTTTTTCTTCAATAACTGAAACGCTTTCTCTTGTTCATCATTCCATTCAAATTTCTTCCCTTTATGCGTTAATGCAGTCAAGGGTTTTGCTATTCTGGAAAAGTCTTGGATGAACCTTCTGTAGTAACCAGCTAGTCCTAAAAACTGGCGTATGTGTTTCGGAGTTTTCGGGGTTTCCCACTTTTCAACAGTTTCTATCTTTGCCGGATCCACCTTAATACCTTCTTTGTTCACTATGTGACTGAGGAATTGAACTTCTTCCAACCAAAACGCACACTTTGAAAACTTAGCGTACAATTCTTCCTTCCTCAATACTTCTAACACCTTTCTCAAATGTTCACCGTGTTCTTGGTCATTCTTTGAGTAAATAAGTATGTCATCAATGAAAACAATGACAAACTTGTCAAGGTATGGTCCACACACTCGGTTCATAAGGTCCATGAACACAGCTGGTGCATTAGTTAAACCAAACGGCATGACCATAAACTCGTAATGACCGTAACGTGTTCTGAAAGCAGTCTTTGGAATATCATCTTCTTTCACCCGCATTTGATGATACCCGGAACGTAAGTCAATCTTTGAATAAACAGACGAGCCTTGTAGTTGATCAAATAAGTCATCGATTCTCGGTAGTGGGTAGCGGTTCTTGATGGTAAGTTTGTTCAACTCTCGGTAGTCGATACACAACCTGAATGTACCATCTTTCTTCTTGACAAACAAAACAGGAGCTCCCCACGGTGATGTGCTTGGTCGAATGAAACCATGCTCTAAAAGTTCTTGTAATTGGCTTTGTAGTTCTTTCATCTCGCTGGGTGCGAGTCTGTAAGGAGCACGAGCTATTGGTGCAGCTCCTGGTACAAGATCTATTTGAAATTCAACGGATCGATGTGGGGGTAATCCTGGTAATTCTTTCGGAAATACATCAGGAAATTCTTTTGCGACGGGAACATCATTGATGCTCTTTTCTTCAGTTTGTACTTTCTCGACGTGTGCTAGAACAGCATAGCAACCTTTTCTTATTAGTTTTTGTACCTTCAAATTACTAATAAGATGTAGCTTCGTGTTGCCCTTTTCTCCGTACACCATTAAGGGTTTTCCTTTTTCTCGTATAATGCGAATTGCATTTTTGTAACAAACGATCTCTGCTTTCACTTCTTTCAACCAGTCCATACCGATTATCACATCAAAACTCCCTAACTCTACTGGTATCAAGTCAATCTTAAATGTTTCGCTAACCAGTTTAATTTCTCGATTCCGACATATATTATCTACTGAAATTAATTTACCATTTGCTAATTCGAGTAAAAATTTACTATCCAAAGGCGTCAATGGACAACTTAATTTAGCACAAAAATCTCTACTCATATAGCTTCTATCCGCACCCGAATCAAATAAAACGTAAGCAGATTTATTGTCAATAAGAAACGTACCCGTAACAAGCTCCGGGTCTTCCTGTGCCTCTGCCGCATTAATATTGAAAACTCTTCAGCGGCCTTGTCCATTCGTGTTCTCCTGGTTCGGGCAATTTCTAATAATGTGGCCCGGTTTTCCACATTTATAACAAACTACATTGGCATAACTTGCTCCGACACTACTTGCTCCGACATTACTCGTTCCGACACCATTTGTTCCTTTCGTTCTATTAACCCCTGGTCCGTAGACCTCACACTTCGCCGCGCTATGACCATTTCTTTTACACTTGTTGCAAAATTTGGTGCAGAACCCCGAGTGATACTTTTCACACCTTTGGCATAGCTGCTTCTGATTGTTGTTGTTGTTGCGGTTATTATTGTTGTTGGGATGATTGTTGTAGTTGCTGTTGTTGTTGTTGTTGTTGTTGTTGTTGTTGTTGTTGTTGTTGTTGTTGGGCCGTTTGTTGTAGTTGCGATTGATGTTGCGATTATTGGGATAATTGTTGCGATTATTGTTGTAATTGCTGTTGTTGTTGTATTGGTGATTCTTATCACCGTTTTCTTCCCACTTTCTTTTGACTTGCTTCACATTGGCCTCTTCAGCAGTCTGTTCTTTAATTCTTTCTTCAATCTGGTTCACTAGTTTGTGAGCCATTCTACATGCCTGTTGTATGGAGGCGGGCTCGTGTGAACTTATATCTTCTTGGATTCTTTCCGGTAATCCTTTCACAAATGCGTCGATATTCTCTTCCTCATCTTCGAACGCTCCCGGACACAATAGGCACAATTCTGTGAATCGTCTTTCATACGTGGTAATATCAAATCCTTGGGTTCGTAACCCTCTAAGTTCTGTCTTGAGCTTATTGACCTCGGTTCTGGGACGGTACTTCTCGTTCATCAAGTGCTTGAATGCTGACCACGGTAGTGCGTACGCATCGTCTTGTCCCACTTGCTCTAGATAGGTATTCCACCATGTTAACGCAGAACCTGTGAAGGTATGCGTAGCGTACTTCACTTTGTCCTCTTCAGTACACTTACTTATGGCAAACACCGATTCGACCTTCTCGGTCCACCGTTTCAATCCGATCGGTCCTTCGGTTCCATCAAATTCCAAAGGTTTGCAGGCAGTGAATTCTTTGTAGGTGCATCCTACATGATTTCCTGTACTGCTAGATCCAAGGTTATTGTTGGTATGTAGCGCAGCCTGTACTGCGGCTATGTTTGAAGCTAGAAAAGTACGGAATTCCTCTTCATTCATATTCACGGTGTGTCGAGTAGTCGGTGCCATTTCCTTCAAAATAGTTAAATGGAACAAGTTAATCATACAGAATATTAAGAGTAGTTAATAGTATTTCGTAGCATAATATGAACTCATTTATAAAAGCTTTTTCTTCATATTAGTGTTTTATAAGTTTAAATTCGGGTAGTACCTACCCGTTAAGTTCATACTTAGTAGCTAATATACAATTCAACTACTACAATTCTATATGAAAAACTGATTATAATAATATTTCGCGTTCAATCTTTTACATAATATTTTACAAACTTACAATATCGCTTATTTTACATTTAGCATGAAATATAGCACACAATAAATTTGATACAAGATGGTTGTGAAGATAATTCTAGCTAGTACACAAGTCGTTCAGCAAAGGCAATAAAGACACGTAATTCATACGTCCAGAAACAAGTCATGCATTCTGGTTTTACTAGGATTACTTCCCATCCTTGGTCTTGTGGAACATAACCGTTATGGCCGTTGATAAGACAGCGTGTTGTAACGTCGTCAAAGGGACGAGGGTTATGTAATGTCCAACAGTCCCGTAACAATCTAAAAATCTCATTTCTTACCCCAATTACCGACTCCGTCACTTGTGGGAACGTTTTGTTTAATAGTTTGTAGCCCGATGTTCTTGTTCTCACTTTGGTGAGAAGCGAACATTACTAATCCGTAAGCATAAAATGCTTCTTTATGTTGCATGTTAGCCGCTTTTTCTAAATCTCAAAGTCCAATATTCGGATATATTGAGTCAAAATAATTTCTTAACCCATTGCGTAAAATAGCATTTGGGTTCCCCGCAATATATGCGTCAAAGTAAACACATCGTAACTTATGGATTTCCCAATGTGATATCCCCCATCTTTCGAACGAAAGCCTTTTATAAACCAAGGCATTCTTGGAACGTTCTTCGAATGTCTTACAAACTGATCTCGCCTTAAATAGTTGTGCCGAAGAATTCTGACCGACTCTAGACAAGATTTCATCAATCATGTCTCCGGGTAGGTCTCTTAAAATATTGGGTTGTCTATCCATTTTGTGTTTTTATACTGTAAAATAGACAAGAGTTAGATTCATAAAAAAAAAATACTTATTAATACAAGCAATTTTTACATATATCATAAAGCATAAGCACACTATATTACATATATTACACCACACGAATACAGCTATCTTATTCCGACTGACTTGTTTCTTCTTCTTCAGTTTTGGTTCGTTTTGCCAAGTTTCTAGGGATATATGATGTTCCCCTAATACGAGCCGTCGTGATCCACATTGGTTTAGAAAAACCCGGTGGTTTAGAGGTTCCCGGGTCATTGTTACAACTTAAGGACTTCGGGGGTTGACGATACATATAAAGTTCATCGGGGTTGGAATTAGATTTCTCTATTTTTATGCCCTTTCCCAAATTATTTTCTTTTGCCTTTTTAAATTCAGTTGGGGTAATTTCTATAACATCATCGGAATTCTCGTCGGAATCCGATTCATCGGAGAATTGGTAATCCTCCCAATATTTTGCTTCCTTGGCGGAAACACCATTGACCATAATTAACCTTGGTCGGTTGGTTGAGGATTTTCTTTTACTTAACCGTTTTACTATTTCCCCCACCGTTTCTATTTCTTCATCTGGTTCTGATTCTTCTTCCGGTTCCGATTCTTCTTCCGGTTCCGACTCTTCTTCCAGTTCCTCTTCGGGAACTTGTGAATCAGTCCACGAATCATTCCAATTTACATTTGACTCTTCATTATTATTAGGTGAGTCAATGGGACTTGTTCTAGAGGTAGACATCTATCACATAATATCAAACGCGTTAAGAGATTAATATATCACATAATATTCACATGTTAAAAATATATAGTTTCCAACAAAATTTGTTAAGCAATCATTTTTCAAGTAAACACGGTCGAAGTCCAGACTCACTAATGCATCCTAACAAACTCGATAAGACACACTAATGCAAAATTCTGGTTCTCTAAGACCAACGCTCGGATACCAACTGAAATGTCCCGTTCTTATTGATTAAAAACGTTCCATATTAATTGATTTCGTTGCGAGGTTTTGACCTCTATATGAGACGTTTTTCAAAGACTGCATTCATTTTTAAAACAAACCATAACCTTTATTTCATAAATAAAGGTTTAAAAAGCTTTACGTAGATTATCAAATAATGATAATCTAAAATATCCTGTTTACACACGACCATTACATAATGGTTTACAATACAAATATGTTACAACAAAATAAGTTTCTTGAATGCAGTTTTTACACAATATCATACAAGCATGGACTCCAAATCTCGTCCTTATTTAAGTATGCGACAGCGGAAGCTCTTAATAATCACCTGAGAATAAACATGCTTAAAACGTCAACAAAAATGTTGGTGAGTTATAGGTTTAACCTATATATGTATATATCAAATCATAATAATAGACCACAAGATTTCATATTTCAATACACATCCCATACATAGAGATAAAAATCATTCATATGGTGAACACCTGGTAACCGACATTAACAAGATGCATATTTAAGAATATCCCCATCATTCCGGGACACCCTTCGGATATGATATAAATTTCGAAGTACTAAAGCATCTGGTACTTTGGATGGGGTTTGTTAGGCCCAATAGATCTATCTTTAGGATTCGCGTCAATTAGGGTGTCTGTTCCCTAATTCTTAGATTACCAGACTTAATAAAAAGAGGCATATTCGATTTCGATAATTCAACCATAGAATGTAGTTTCACGTACTTGTGTCTATTTTGTAAATCATTTATAAAACCTGCATGTATTCTCATCCCAAAAATATTAGATTTTAAAAGTGGGACTATAACTCACTTTCACAGATTTTTACTTCGTCGGGAAGTAAGACTTGGCCACTGGTTGATTCACGAACCTATAACAATATATACATATATATCAAAGTATGTTCAAAATATATTTACAACACTTTTAATATATTTTGATGTTTTAAGTTTATTAAGTCAGCTGTCCTTGTTAGTAACCTACAACTAGTTGTCCACAGTTAGATGTACAGAAATAAATCGATAAATATTATCTTGAATCAATCCACGACCCAGTGTATACGTATCTCAGTATTGATCACAACTCAAACTATATATATTTTGGAATCAACCTCAACCCTGTATAGCTAACTCCAACATTCACATATAGAGTGTCTATGGTTGTTCCGAAATATATATAGATGTGTCGACATGATAGGTCGAAACATTGTATACGTGTCTATGGTATCTCAAGATTACATAATATACAATACAAGTTGATTAAGTTATGGTTGGAATAGATTTGTTACCAATTTTCACGTAGCTAAAATGAGAAAAATTATCCAATCTTGTTTTACCCATAACTTCTTCATTTTAAATCCGTTTTGAGTGAATCAAATTGCTATGGTTTCATATTGAACTCTATTTTATGAATCTAAACAGAAAAAGTATAGGTTTATTGTAGGAAAAATAAGTTACAAGTCGTTTTTGTAAAGGTAGTCATTTCAATCGAAAGAACGATGTCTAGATGACCATTTTAGAAAACATACTTCCACTTTGAGTTTAACCATAATTTTTGGATATAGTTTCATGTTCATAATAAAAATCATTTTCTCAGAATAACAACTTTTAAATCAAAGTTTATCATAGTTTTTAATTAACTAACCCAAAACAGCCCGCGGTGTTACTACGACGGCGTAAATCCTGTTTTACGGTGTTTTTCGTGTCTCCGGGTTTTAAATCATTAAGTTAGCATATCATATAGATATAGAACATGTGTTTAGTTGATTTTAAAAGTCAAGTTAGAAGGATTAACTTTTGTTTGCGAACAAGTTTAGAATTAACTAAACTATGTTCTAGTGATTACAAGTTTAAACCTTCGAATAAGATAGCTTTATATGTATGAATCGAATGATGTTATGAACATCATTACTATCTTAAGTTCCTTGGATAAACCTACTGGAAAAGAGAAAAATGGATCTAGCTTCAACGGATCCTTGGATGGCTCGAAGTTCTTGAAGCAGAATCATGACACGAAAACAAGTTCAAGTAAGATCATCACTTGAAATAAGATTGTTATAGTTATAGAAATTGAACCAAAGTTTGAATATGATTATTACCTTGTATTAGAATGATAACCTACTGTAAGAAACAAAGATTTCTTGAGGTTGGATGATCACCTTACAAGATTGGAAGTGAGCTAGCAAACTTGAAAGTATTCTTGATTTTATGTAACTAGAACTTGTAGAATATATGAAGAACACTTAGAACTTGAAGATAGAACTTGAGAGAGATCAATTAGATGAAGAAAATTGAAGAATGAAAGTGTTTGTAGGTGTTTTTGGTCGTTGGTGTATGGATTAGATATAAAGGATATGTAATTTTGTTTTCATGTAAATAAGTCATGAATGATTACTCATATTTTTGTAATTTTATGAGATATTTCATGCTAGTTGCCAAATGATGGTTCCCACATGTGTTAGGTGACTCACATGGGCTGCTAAGAGCTGATAATTGGAGTGTATATACCAATAGTACATACATCTAAAAGCTGTGTATTGTACGAGTACGAATACGGGTGCATACGAGTAGAATTGTTGATGAAATTGAACGAGGATGTAATTGTAAGTATTTTTGTTAAGTAGAAGTATTTTGATAAGTGTATTGAAGTCTTTCAAAAGTGTATAAATACATATTAAAACACTACATGTATATACATTTTAACTGAGTCGTTAAGTCATCGTTAGTCGTTACATGTAACTGTTGTTTTGAAACCTTTAGGTTAACGATCTTGTTAAATGTTGTTAACCCAATGTTTATAATATCAAATGAGATTTTAAATTATTATATTATCATGATATTATCATGTACGAATATCTCTTAATATGATATATATACATTAAATGTTGTTACAACGATAATCGTTACATATATGTCTCGTTTCAAAATCATTAAGTTATTAGTCTTGTTTTTACATATGTAGTTCATTGTTAATATACTTAATGATATGTTTACTTATCATAATATCATGTTAACTATATATATAACCATATATATGTCATCATATAGTTTTTACAAATTTTAACGTTCGTGAATCACCGGTCAACTTGGGTGGTCAATTGTCTATATGAAACATATTTCAATTAATCAAGTCTTAACAAGTTTGATTGCTTAACATGTTGGAAACATTTAATCATGTAAATATCAATCTCAATTAATATATATAAACATGGAAAAGTTCGGGTCACTACATACAAGATCCAGCGTGTCATAATCAACAGTATTATTACAGACATAGTAAATAATTAACCTTACCGGTCTGTAAAAAACCACCTTCTAACATCAAGTTCATTACACTAAAGCATAAGCAGATAAATGATGTTACAAGCACGAAAACAACTAATACAGCTTTTCATGAATCACACTAGGAGGGGCATAACACATGTATTAGTGAGTTGACATATCAAATTGATTTAAATCTTTTTGATTTGGGGATCAGAACTGAACTATATTGACATTTTATTCCACAATTCAGTCAATAACTTACTTGATAAAGCATATACATAACAACTTTCAAATATATCAGTAAACGTTTACCAACTTTCACCCTAGATTTCGATGATCAAGTTATATTAATTACATTAACATTTTTCAATGTTTGAATTAGATCACGAAGTCAGTCCTCATTTGAGATCGCACGATGTTTCAGGTAGAACAATTGAACACAACATGTTGACGCTGTCCTCTTATCACATCAATGTACTTTCAATCTGATTGGACAGAACCATCTCACGATGTTTCTAGCAACCCCGTCAGCCATGAGCTTCTACCTTAAACTTACACTTTTCGTTTCAGATAACCTTGTGAATCTCAAATTTATTGCATACTTTGTTAAGGCGCATACCGGCTGCTATAAACCCCATACTTAAACGAAAATAGTATGATGTATAATGTTGGATGGATGGAAGTGATATATATATATATATATTTGAGTGATGAAACGCTAAGATATCCTCCAGAAGATATTCCCTCTATCCAGGTCAATGGGTACAATTCCATACCACAGACAAAAGATGTAAAGTTCACTAAATGAGATGTGAACTGAATGATTTAAGTTCTCTATATCTGATGATCTGATAAATTCTCCCCCTCGAATGTAGATAACAAAATCGTTCAAATAAATCTCCGATTGGAATATCCGGTGTCTCAGACTTAGATAACATAGGAATCGCTGAAGCTTTGTTCAATTCTTGATCCATGATTCTCTTGCAGTTAGGTGGTGCATCATGTTATATACAACACTAAAGAAATAAACAGATACATAACATAACTTGCATTTTTTTTTTTTTTGGATTTTCTGATGTTGCCTTTTCTCCATAAATAAAACAAACAAAGTAAATAAATAACAACAACTATACGTGATGATGATGCACCACTGTCTTTGACTTTAGAAGTAACTGCACGGAAAACCAATCTTCTGATGTTGAAATTTAGAAACTGATGATGTTGCAAAATACAAATCATTATGTATCTGTGATATAAGACTGCACTTCTCAACCCTTTTAGAGAAAATACCTCCCTTTGGGTACCCGATATGTATGTTGTTGAATTTCAGTCCAAGTAATAAAGGTAAATAGAAACAAGTATGCATCCTAGACAAAGTATGCTCACCTTGGGGACTCACAAAATTATCCTTTGCTACCGAGTATAAATCGTAGTTGGGGAGACCTCAACCGTCTGTTGAGTTTCTGAACAATCATTTCTCAGTACATATTCAGTGATAAGTAGGTGACTACCCTCAACTGCTGTAAATCTTTCCATGATTTCCTCATCATGATATTTACGCTTTGTTAGTGTGATCATCTCTATCTAGAATTAGACCAATAAAGTCCACTAACACATTATCAGTCATCCCGTATTACTCGTTGTTCACAACTTACATGTCAGTTCAGTATTTCAATCACTTCCCCATAACATAGAATAAGCAACTCATTTTCAGGTTTTTTAATTTTTATGGATTTTCAATTTTTCAATTTTATTTGTTTTTCTGGTTTTTCCGATTTTTATGACTTTTTAATTTTCTCTGTACAAAAGCATAAAACTATCTAAAAACATAAGCAAACATGCAGAAATGTCATGAAATACTAACCTATCATGTACATGACACGAGAACATGCAAAAGACCTGCAAACAACCATGCAAAGCTACACATATTATACAAGAAGTTTCCAGTTCTTCACAACTCAGTCTCTTGGTTAGGTTCCTCTGTGTTAGGAACCTCAGTTTTAAGAACCACGTCAGTAAGCAATTTAATACGTATTTCCTTTAACAGAAAATCAAAGCGTGGTTTATCAAAAGCATTTGTGAAGAGATCAGCCCTTTGGGCTGTAGTGTCTATCTGCACTACATCTATCAGCTTTTTCTCATAGCAATCTCTAATGAAATGGTATTTAATCCCTATATGTTTCATTTTAGAATGATTTACAGGATTTTTAATGACAGCTATGGCAGCAGTATTATCAACATAAATAGGAGTGTTAGAAATTTGCAAACCGTAGTCACGTAGTTGCTGTTGAATCCAGATAACCTGAGATGTACAGCTGGCCGCGGCAATGTATTCTGCTTCACAAGTGGACTGAGCCACTGATGTCTGCTTCTTACACTGCCAGGTAACTAGTTTGCTTCCAAGGAACTGACAACCTCCTGATATTGACTTGAAATCCTTCTTGCACCTGCCATAGTCAGAATCATTGTAGGCTGTGAGATCAAACCCATCCTCACACGGATACCATAACCCTAAACTCGGTGAATCTTTCAAATACCTCAGAATCTTCTTAACCACTAACATATGATGAACATTAGGATTTGCCTGATAAGGAGCACACAGACAAACCGCAAACATGATATCTGGTCGAGAAGTTGTAAGATACATTAGAGAACCTATGATTTCCCGGTATAATGTTGGGTCCACAGAAGCACCCTCACAATCAGGAGATATCCCATGATTCACAGACAACGGAGTCTTAGCTGGTCTTTCTGCTTCCATTTGAAACCTCTTCAGAATATCAGCAACATAATTGGTTTGATGAAAAATATGCCTTTGTCCGTCTGAGCTACCTGCAGACCTAAGAAAAACTTTATCGTTCCCATTGAACTCATTTTGAACTTCTGCTGCATGACCTTCTCAAACTCATCAACCATTCTCTGATCTGTTGACCCGAAGATAATATCATCAACATAAACCTGCACTAACATAAGATGTTGTCCCTTCTTCTTGATGAAAAGTGTTTGATCAATGACACCTCTCCTAAAACCGTTTTCAATCATGTAGCTGGACAACGTTGCATACCATGCTCTAGGAGCTTGGTGAAGACCATAAAGTGCCTTTTTAAGTCGATAAACCTTTTCTGGTAAATGCGGGTCTTCGAAACCGGGTGGTTGTTCAACGAACACTCTTTCATTGATCTCTCCGTACAAAAACGCACTTTTAACATCCATCTGAAAAACTTTAAATCCCATGAAGGATGCAAAGGCCAAGAAAATCCTAATTGCTTCCAGTCGTGCAACCGGAGCAAAAACCTCATCATAGTCAATTTCAGGGATCTGTTGATATCCCTTTACCACCAGTCTAGTTTTATTTCTGATAACAATACCCTGTTCATCCTTTTTATTTTTCAAAACCCATCAAAGACCATAGGGCACACAACCGTGTGGTGGATTGACTAGCTTCCAAACCTTTAAATGTTTAAATTGTAACAGCTCCTCTTGCATTGCACTAACCCACTCATCAAACTTCAATGCCTCATAAGCATCTTTAGGTTCAATTTGACATACATAGCATGAGTGAGCATGTACAAATACCCTACCTGTCTTATTTAACGAAGAATAAAAAGCTGTCACAACATTCGCACTTTCTGTATGAACATCTTCTGCTGCTGTAGTACTATCACTTATCACGGGAACCTCTGATGTAGTCAGAACTTCAGATGTCGATGCCTCATTGGTCGTAGTTTGAGGAATGCTAACATGAGGAATTCCCCTGATATCCACGTAATAATCCTATAGACGTTTATGTGGAAGAACAACACGATTTGATCTTCGTACACCTCCTGCTTCAGTTTGCTGTTCAGGCACTGTCACAGTTGGTGGTTGATTATACAGAGGATTAAGGTGTTCCTCTGTCAATCGCATTCGAGTAACTTCCTTGTCTTCTTCAATCTCACTATCTTCATCTGTATCAACTACTCCGTCCTCATTTGAATCAAAATTACCTCTAACGTTCTGTGGACTTTGTTGCAAGCTAGAAACCGGATTCTGAACCTGCGAAGGAATAGTGATAACGTTCTCAGTAGAATTCTGTGAATCAAATAATATCTGAGTTAGGATTTCTTCATCTGTAGCAACGGGTGGAAGATTGAAGGAATCAAACAATTTATCATATTCAAACTGCCATGCAAACCCTTTACTAACACGAGGTGGAGCATTGTGCTGAATATCCACCTCATAACGTTCTTTCACACACCTTGACTCAGTATTATACACCCGTTTGTTCGGATTCCTATATCCCAAGAAGATACCAGAGATCACCTTTGAATTAAATTTTCCTCCAGCGTCTCGTACCAGAATAGTACAAGGTGCACCAAAGGGTTCAAAATGTTTAATGTTTGGCTTTCTCTTGTGTAACAGTTCATAACATGTTTTACCATGTCTCTTCACCACTAGAACTCTGTTCATCACGTAGCATGCAGTACTCACGGCTTCACCCCAGAAAACAATTGGAAGACATGAATATGCTAGCATTGTTCTTGCGGTTTCAATTAGAGTCATATTCTTTCTTTCAGCAACACCGTTTGATTGAGGTGTATAAGCAGGACTGAACTGTTGTTGTATCCCCTTCTCATTACAGAACTGCAGCATCTGATTGTTCTTAAATTCCGTACCATTATCAGTACAAATCTTTCTCACTTTCAAATTATACAGACTTTCGAGCTTCAGAATCAACACTTTAATATGATCGAAAGTGTCTGACTTGTGCTTCAACATCACAACCCACGAGAAACGGGAATATTCATCAGTAACTACCAAACAATAAGACTCTCTGGTGAGAGTTTTACAATTAACTGGACCAAAGAGATCCATATGCAACAACTCCAAGGGGATATTGACAGAATGATGCTTCTTGGTAGTATGTGACTTCTTAGTCTGTTTCCCCTGTTTACACGGAAGACAACTTTCAGGAATATGAAAACTCTTAACATTCACACCTTCAACTAATTCATTGTGGACTAGATTATTCATCTTCCTTAGACTCAGATGACCCATACGCTTGTGCCAAATAATCGACTCATGTTCAGTAGCTTTAGAGACGAAAGTCTGATGGCCTGTAACTGCTTTAACATGTGCCTTTCGCATATCAAGAATATAGAGATCCTTACACCTCGGAGCAGTCATCAGAATCATGTCTTCCGGAATTACAAACTCTTTTCTCAAAATATAACAAAACTTATCATCAAAAGCAACGGTATACTTCTTGTCAGCAACTTTCGAAACTAAAAGCAGATTGTTCGACATCTGCTCTACATAATTAACTTTATCAAAGCTGACGTTCTCATTAGCAATAACACCCTGAGCAGTAATAAATCCTCCTTCACTACCTGCAAAAGAAACTGGTCCTCTATCAACTTTTTCACATTAGAAAGCAAGGACAAGTTCCCTGTCATGTGCCTGGATGCTCCACTATCAACAATCCAAGTACTGCAGCGTGGATTGTAGGTGACCTGCACATTAAAATACGAGGATTAGTTAGAAAAGGGCCACCCATGACCTAATAGCAGTGGGTTTCCCATCAACACCAATAACTGGCAACTCCACCCATTGTCCTTTAGATCCAGAAGGACCTTCAGGACTTTGAACACCCTTAACTTCTGATTTAGGTTTCCAAACTGTGTTATTCGGTAATGGTTTTCTATAGTAATCATTAGTTTGAAAAACCTTTGTTTCATTTGTTTTCACAGGAGAAGATTTAAACACTAGTGAAGGTGATCTCCTATTAAAGGAACGATTTGGACTAAGATCAACCTTTCTTCGGGGTGTCTGTCAAATGGGTCTACAATTTACAGCGATGTGTCCCAACCTCCCACAATTGAAGCAGTTAACATTATCATAATCATGAGAATTAAACAATTTGCGTCTAATTGATGAAAACTGTCTCCTAGGTGGTTCAGTATGTTGTCTAGTCCTAGGGGGTGACAAGACTTGTTTCTTAACAGTCTGTCGACGACCAGGCGGAACATACTTGGACACATTACCAGAATTGGAACTCTCACCGTTTGGACCTGTTTCGTCTAACCTTCCCTTATTGACAAACTTAGGTGACACTCCCTGAGTGGTCTTCTTCTTATTTTGTTTGGGAGTCACAGTGCTCTTAGACTGAGCCTTTTGACTTTCAGTCACCTTACTAGCATTAGCAGGGTTTTTCAGAATGGTAACCGGTTTAGTGACAAGCCTAAAAGGTTTGCTGTCTGTCTCAGTATCGATATCAGTATCTGACTCTGTTTCATAGACAACATCTAAAGGTTTCCTTGACTCAACTATCTTACTAGAACTCTTAACAGATGTTTCCTTAGGCTTACCATATCCTGGTTCTACAACTGGACCCTTACATTTCTCAACCGGTTTGTTAATGTACTCACCCATAAGTGGTGGAGCAACCTGGTCATAACCTAAACCCTGCTGTTTAGGATGATTCAAAGTCTGTTTCACATAAGACATCCTCTGCCAATTGTCAATCCTAGCTTTCTCAGACTCATATTTCAACTTAAAGTAATCCTTTTCTGCCTTAAGAGTCTCTATCTGTCCCAAATACATAGTAATCACTTTTCCATCATCTATCACAGTTGATTTTAAGTGACCTACCAGATTTTCTAAAGACTTAATCACATCAACATAGTCTTCCTGTTTATTAAGGTAGAAAAGCGCATCCTCATAGTTCTTTTTATTAGTCTGATTCTTTACACTTAGGTTCTTAAGTTCAATTCTAAGCTTAGGGCAGGTCTCATATGTAACAGATATCTCATTAAGCTTAGTGATAACACATTCAAGCCTCTCAATTTCCTGTTCATAACCAATGCATTTAGAACAATTAGAAACTGAGTCATTACATACCTTATCATTACCGGACGTGTTGGCCATGAATGCATAGTCATTTCTTTCAACCTGAGAATCTGCATCTGATTTTGATTCAGACTCTGAGCTCGTACTATCCGAGTAATCAGCCTCATAACCACCTTTACCCTCACCTTGATCTGAACAAACTGGACTCTGAACCGTAACAATCTTCTCATCACCACTCTTAAGATCACAGTTGAGCAAATGTTCCAACTCTTTCCTGAACCAAGTACCAACATGACAACTCATCCCTTCTTCTTCATCAGATGAATCAGTAGTAAACTCAAGATCTGATAAGTCCTGAGCTTTAGGAAACTTATCATACAACTTATCTTTAATCCTCTTCCTGAAGCAGAATTTCATAAGCTCTTCTGCTCTCTTCAACCTTGCATCAAATTTGCACACATAGCATGTGCAATTCGGATTATCCTTACCAGTACAACCTGCATTTTTCCGAACAATTCTTTCCTTTCCAATTTTAGCTTCACTTTTACCTACAAACACAACGTTAGCTTTCTGTGTATCTACCGAGATGGACCAGTCACATACTTCATCAGCATATATTGTAGTCAAAGCCTTAGATTGAACAGAACCCGAAGATTCTTTCTCTACAATTACATGTTGTAGAGTAACTGAGATGGTTGTCTGGTGAAAAGATCCATGAAAACCAGGCTTGGGTGGTCTCGTGCAAGTTTTCTTAAAGTGACCATATTCATCACAATTGTAGCACCTAACCTTTGACATATCAAAACCAAACTTCGAATCGCGATTTAAACTCAACGATCTTTGTCCTGTTCTCTTCAAGTACTTTCTAGCACGTCTCACAATGCTACCCATACAGTAGAGTATATCCATTCTCTCAAGCTCGTCCTCATCAATCTGATCATAGTCTTCATTTTCAAGATGACTCTTAAGCACTTGTCCACCAATCATATCGTTGTATGAGTTAACAACAATAGCTGTCAAAGCCACATCTTCCTGAATAGATTCGCGAGATCTCTTCTTGATATTCTCAGTTTGAAACACAGGAGTCTGAGTCTGAGTCTGAGTCTGAGTCTATTGAATCAGAGAATCTTCAATCATCTTAATTGTAGAATTTTGAGCTTGTAATTTAGCATTAAAGTAGCTGAACTGAGATGATGATGCAAACATTTGTGAAACGTTGGCTGTTATGTATGCTGTCTGTAGTGGAGCATGAGTACCAGAAGATGTCCCAATAGAGGACGCCGCAGCAGCTACAGAACCAAGTCTCTTTCTCTTTGCTTCATCCTGAATGTCCTTCTCCATCAACTTCGAAGTAAAAGCTGTTAGTGTCAACGGACGACCTGATGAGCTGTACTTGTTCTGAATCTTTTCTATCTCATGATCCCACTTTTATGGAAGACCATCTTTCAACACCCTTACTGCCCTTTCATCAGGCACCTCAATCCTATAATCTGCCATCTCTGCAACCAATAACCGATATCTCTCCAAAGTTTGTCCTAGAGATTCTGATGGAAGAGCTGCAAACACTCTCCACTCATCCTTCAAAACCTTACCCTTAGTCGCACGGTAAGTAGCTGTACCTTCTGTTGCAGATTGAAGAGCCAACCAGATAGTATACGATGTTTTGTTTCGGTTCTTAAATTGCTGAAAAATCTCCTTTGACAAAGCTTAGGTTAGCTGAGCATAACATCTACACTCAAGATTGTACTCCTCACGCTCTGTAGGACTAAACTGTGAAGTTTCTTTGGGTTCACCATCTGCTCCGCATGGCCATACATACGGATTCTCAATACATTCCCAAAGTCTAGAATTGACACCGTTTAAGTAAATAACAAACCTAACTTTCCAGTCCAAGAAGTTTTTAAGATTGTCAAGTCTAGGTACTTTATTTGATGAACCAGATTCACTTTCATTAAGTAACAGTTTTTGTAGTCCAAGTGCAATTACAAAAGCCCTGTATTCATTTGTCACTTGTTCGTTTGTGTCCGACATTTTAATTGATTGAGTATTAAACTTAAGGTTAATTATGAGCTGTTTAAAGTCACACAGTCGATTGTCCTTGACACACGGTTGATTGAATGAGACAAACGGTCGATTGAATGAGACACACTGTCGTATGTATGACTTACACGGTCGATTGTCTGACTAAATTTTGGCAGCACTTCGTTACAAGCTGAGCCTTGGGTATTACTAACTCACACGGTCGATTGTCTATCTCCCACGTTGGGTTGACAATCTCACACGGTCGAGTGACTAACTCACACGGCCGACTGACTTTAGAAAACTAACACGGCTCTGATAAAACTCACACGATCGGTTGAACTACGCACACGGTCGATCTAAGGACTCACTGGTCGGTTGTCCGGAGACACACGGCCGAGTGTGTTCTTGACAGGAGCAGGTCGACTATTAGGGTTTTCTAGATAAAAATCGATTTTGCAATCGATTATGGATGAAAAACACAAAACCAACACGTACACAACAATATTGATGACTCCAGAAACACCTTTTGACAATAAAAACACCAACAATAACGTAGAAAAGCAGATTAATTGACTAAAAACCCAAAAACACCAATTTTGACCCAAAAAATGATTTGATCAAGCAAAACCAGAGACTCCAGCTCTGATACCACTTTGTAGACGTTTATTCTTAGGATCTTAGGTCGCTTGCAATCTATCCTAGAGGCGAAATACACTAGAATAGGGTTAAACCGAGATATGGGTCGTTTTGGGATCGAATAGATAAAACCTAGAGCCAAACTAGATTAGATCGACACCTAGACGATATATTTCGGTGGTATATGGTGTTAGGGTTCTCTGGAGATGAAAACCTATGACTTAGGGTAAATGGGACGAGTAACCTCAAATAATTAGGCTAAACCCGTATATATACTGCCTACCAGACACACCCGGTCGAGTGTGTCCCTCAGTCGGTCAACTAAGTAGGACAGTCGGTCGAGTGTATACACACACTCGGTCGACTGTCTGAGCAGTTTAACTTATTGATCATTTAACAAGTTAAGTACGCAGAAACACAAATGTAATCAATACTCTCGAGTAAACATTATTACATAACCGAAATGTTTTAAACATAAAGATAAACAACGGCTGGGGATTCATGCACCAACAAGGACTTTGGACGGTTTGATTGTACTTTATACATTTAAATAATAAGTTTTAAATTATATGTGTATAACATGAACATAGTCTTTAATATAATCGTCTAAAAACATTGTCAATGAAAATTTGATTTTATCATTTCATGGCGACTATTTGATTTTTTAACCTACTTATTGGCCGGAGGTCTATTCGAAAACAATATCTCTATCCATAGAACATTGAGAGGGAGAAGTTTATCTACTCTTGGGGTGTATCAGTCTGGGTGCAGAAATGACTTCTCTTTATTCTAGGATATGAGAAGGATTGTATACATCTAAACCTCCCCGTACCCCACTTTTGTTGAATTGGGTTTTGTTGTTGTTGTCTAAAAATATTTTCATAATCCTTCATTTCTTCAAAACTTTAAACTTTTAGTTTAAATTCATCATAATTAAATGTTCACCTATTTTGACTTTGACCGACTTTGACCAAGAAATATGAGTTTGACCCAAGTTGACCGATTAGTTAAGCGGATTTTGAAAATCAGATCGGTCTGTTTTTGAAAAGGAGTAATCGGCGATTAATCAGGAGTAATCGGTATTTTTTACAACAGTGATTAATAAATTCTATATTGCAATGAGTTTACACGGATCAGATTTTGGGTGGAGATAGTATTGGTTTGGTAACTCTACTAACTATATTAGGCATTCCCAAAATATATACAATTTGTTGGGATACCATACCTCATGTCCTGTTTTCATAGCATATTAGGAAAGTGATTTGACAGTTTTTGCTATAATCTAGATACTTCTAATAGGTGTTCAGATGAGCGTTTTTGTTTGGTCATGTCAAATCAAGATAACATAATCACTTGATTGTAGTGATGACGTCCACGAGCGAGGGGCGCAGATCGTCACGGGCAAGGGCGCGAATCCTTTAGATCCATGACCGCCCATCAGAAAATTTAATTACCCGTCAGGGTCCATGCACCCGTCACTGGCTAATAAGATCCGTCACGGGCAAGGGCGCAAATCGTTTAGATCCGTGACCGCCTACCAAAATTTCTTTTACCCATCGAGGCCCATGTACCCGTCACTGGCTAATTTTTTTCTCGTCCATGCTCGTGACCTAAGGATACCCATGACCCACGGTAAACCCGCGGGTTATTTAAATATACAATTTTACTAATCTAAACAAGGAATAGAATAACAAAAATTAAGAAATATATGTAATATGACATAGATATTTTTTTATTTTTTTTAAGATGATCAAACGTCTTTTCTCATACCCAAGTGGGACGGATTGTTAGAGAAAGTCCGTAACATAAGTTAAGCTCCCAATTAAACAAATACAAAAGCAAAGTAGCCATAATTAGAATATGTATTTTTGGAATAATACTTACCTGTACTCATCTTCTAGATCAGGGACCTCAGATATGTTGGATTCAGGAAGATGGCGAAGATAGAAAGTGCTCTCCCAGTCCAAATCTTCGATCTCATTCTGAACCGCTTCTAAGCCTTTACTAGCCACCATTTCTTTGAACCTTTCTTCCATACACTTTTTGTAATGCCCTTTAGTCATCTTCTCCACAGTGTCCAAAAGTTCAGTTGATAACCCATGATTTACAATCTGTAAACTTGAAGTCATTAGTATACGTCTCTACGATAATTTTTTTTTAAAAAAGAATAAACTTTACGAGTTACAACGCGTAATTGCATACCTCAAAAAATCCCCAGTTTTCACAAGCATCATTAATTAGGTTCATTGTTGTAGCTCTTTCTTCTCCATTGAGCTTCTCCATGTTGACAACCGGGAATGTTTCCATTGTTGTAATTATTGGTTAGTTGTATAATTAATCAGAGTTTGTAAGTTATGTGTGAGTTAATGTGTGTGGGATGAATATGGTGTTGGGGTAGGGTGCAATTTATAGAGGAATTGATGAAGTGGGGAAATTAGGAAAATTAAATAATAAAGAAAAAAAGTGATAGTATTATTTGTTTTGTTTACTGAGAGGGCTAATATTCCTTTGGTATACGGGGTTTAATTGGATACATTTATGTTTTCAAATTATCACTATAAGAAATAAGAATTGAACTTGAGATCTTTTGCAAAGATCATAGGGCCCAATCAAGGGAGGGGGCTCTTTGTGATGGTTTACGATGGAAAATTAAATAATTAGAGGAAATTGAAATTAAAGTGGTTGATTTTTAAGAAGGAAAATCGGAACAGGACTCATGCAACATGTATGCAGTAACATTCTTCGTAGGACCCATTTTAAATGTTATGGTCACCCAATGACCATGGGTCTCCATCAACTTCTTGCTTCTGTCATCTTCTAGGTAAAATATTATCTATTGTTCAAATATCTTTTTATGCATCAATGTTGTCTAATTATTGTAAGAGTTCAAGATTTTGTAGATATAGAAATCTTGACCATCCATTTACTTTAGTCAATCCACGCCATCCAATATGTCAAATAACTGATTTGAAGCACTTCAATACATAATTAATAGACATGATAGTCATAATCAATACATATTAATCATGTCAGTTTGTTTCTCTATTTTAGAAAGACAAATAATAATAATAATAATAATAATAATAATAATAATAATAAGTCTACAACATATTAATATCACACATATACCGACTATTAATCATGTATCGAAATTCAGCTAAGGTGTTAATGTTTGAGGTGTTTAAGTGATTCAGTTAAATTCGGTCAATGGATACGAAGCTCATTCAAGTGATTCCAGAGGATTTCTGATCAATTCTCACAATTTCAGTCTTAGATTCGCAGGATTCAACTGTTACAGTTGACATTCACACATAGATTCTGATTCGCATCTTTTATTTTTCACTTGTTACTAACTTGTTTCCTTTTGTAGAAAGATAACCGAATCTTACAACATGTGTTAAGCATACGGATCTTAGTGTTTGTGATTCATATCAGAATCTCAAATAACCGAATCTCAGACATCCGAATCCGAATCTGACAAACTGAGAATCTAAGTTTACTTTGTCAATTCTGTGTTTTAGGTGTTTCAAGTTTGCGAATCTTACACTATCCGAATTAGTGTGAGAATCTGATACTTTACATAATCATTATCCGAATATGACGGTATCCGAATCTTTATTAGAATCTCATACTATGAGAATCATCATTCGAATCTGATAGTATCCGAATCTTTGTCAGAATCTGATAGTATCCGAATCTTACAGTACAACCAATTTACTGTGAGAATTTGTATCCGAATCTTGAATATTGTTACTATCAGAATCTACCACCGAATTTGTCAAGATGTCTACTCAAGATACTTTGATTATTGGATCCGATTCCAAACCTCCTATTCTTTTTGATGGCAAGTATTACTAGCGGCTGCAACGTATCACTCAATTCATAGACTACAAGGGTGAGAAGGCAAAGTACATTTGGGCTTCATTGAAGGATGGACCAATTTGTGAGGAACATCCAGAAACTGGGTTACCATTGCCTGTCTATGAGCTTACTGGAGAGAAATGTGAGCGTGCTCAGGGTGATATTGAGGCAAAGAACATCATCGTGTAAGCTATCCCGTATGACCTGTTTGAGTATGTTGATAGCAATACTTTGGGATGAGATCAAAAAGCAACAAGAAGGCTATGACATGATTGTTGTCACCAAATTGAATAAGGCACTGGCACTTTGTGAAGATTTTAAGCAGGAACCTGATGAACTTCTCAGAGACATCTACAGACATTTCAACGGTGTTCTAAATGAATTGAAGAAATGTAAGATTACTAAGGTGAATGCTGAGATCAACATGAAGTTTCTGAAAAAGCTCAACACTGATTGGTATCAATATGGAACCATCATTCAATCTACCAAGGAGATTGATAAACTGACCATTCATGAGCTTGTTGGTATCCTTATGCACTATCAACTAGTTGTGTCTAAACTTTAAACTGAACGAAAAGAGTCAACTCCAAATGATCCACTTGCTCTCATTGCTAAGAAGAAAAGTCACTCCTACACCACTTCAAAAGGCTTTTCCAAGAAAGTGATTGTTGAAGATTCCACTGATTCAGAAGATCTTGATCTTTCGGAAGTGGATGATTCTCACCTTGAACTAGTCAAGATAGCTGCAATGTTCACCAAAGCCTTGAACAAGTACAAGTTCAAAGGTAAATCAAGCAATCAACGCAGGAATTTCTCGTCCTCCTCTTACTACAAGAAACCTCAACCTCAGCAATCCGAAGATTCCAAGAAGGAAGATCCACTCTGTTATAATTGTGGTAAAGTTGATCATTGTTCCTGTGAATGCAAAATGCCAAAGAAGAAGGATTCAGCGTATTACAAAAAGAAAATGCTGATGGCAAAGGTTATGGAGACTGGGGGAGATCTGAAACCTGTTGATGATTCTTGGTTCAATTGGACGGATAATTCAGAATCCGAAGAGGAACATGCTATTGTCTGCAAGGTAACCAAGCTTATTAAAGCAAAGGAAGCAATGGAGATCTCTGACTCAACATCTTATGATGATGAGGTACAAATTACTGAAATCTCAATTGATTTTGTGAACATGCAAAACACATTGATGAAGAAGTTAGTGTCAATCACAAAAGAAGTAAAATGTTTGAAAACTGAAAACAAATCTTTTAAAGATAATATCAAACAACATGAGATTAAATCTTCTTAATCATCAACTTCACAATCGAAAGTGAATCGTTTGAGAACACAACTCAGTTCATTGGATATTGAGTTGGAAGAACTGAAGAAATAAATTCTTCCGATTAAAATTGAAAGAACGAATTATTGATTAAAACTCGAACGTCTTGCAAAAAAAATTCAATTCCTAGAAAAAGATTTTTCTAATTTAAACTAACAACATGAACCCACGATTTCCAAATCAAACAAGAAAATCATTTTAACCAAAAAGAAATCGGGAATCTCACTATTCAATAAAGATGTTCTTCAAATGAAAGCTCAAGTTGCAAAATATGAAGATAAACTTTATAAGACTGAGTAATCAAAAGCTTTAATTGATATGGAAATTTCAAAGCAAACCATCTTTATGAATTGACCGGAAACTATTCATGGTGACAAGTGGGGGGTTGGTTATGAAGATCCCAAGATGTTGGATGTCATTTCTAAATATATTCCCTGTTTATACAACTGTGATTACATTCAAGCTGGTTTACTAAAGCATTTTGTTCATGCTTCTGATGCTGACATTGACGATATAATTGCTAAACGTTCATCCATGAAATATGCTCATTAGTTTGATGTATGAAAAGATAAATGCTAAAATGGGAAAAATAAATCCTAGTTTCTTACAAGAAATAGTTGATCAGGAACAAAGCATGCAGTATGCTGATTGTGTGCCTAAACGTAGATTGGTTTGCCTAAACGTAGACTGGTTTGCATTCCCGCTCTCATGCTAGAAAAATACATTCTGATCCTTGAAAATGAAGTAATTAGCAAATCTAGTTCTAGCATTTCCATAGATGAGGTGTTTGACCAACCAGCTTTTGACTTTAAACCAATTCTACCTTCCTTAACTGCATGTCCAGTACCAAAAGTTCACATCGGTGAAGGCCTAGCACATGAACTAAATGACTTAACCAACAAGTTTGCAACTAAATTAGACAACATGGAAAAGAAGTTGAAATTTGCTAAGTCAAAATCACTAGGTCACAAGGCTTTAGATAAAAAGTTAGAACCTAAGGTAGAACCTGTAGACCAACATGAAGGAAAGCCTAACAAGACAGATTTGAATCATCTAGTTGATAAACTTGAAAAGGAAAATGATGAATTGCAACTTAGATGTAAATCTTTGAAACAGATGCTTAAAATGTGTGATAAATTATCTCCTCTTCCTAAGGTAGAATTTACTTATGATTTTAGGGATGGCGAAGTCTTAGTTGGTAAACGTAGTGCTTCACTTTACACTATTAATCTGGATGATGCACCAACGAATGGTACTTTATGTTTGGCTACAAAATCTACAAAAGAAAATTCGTGGTTATGGCATAACCGGATGTCACACCTGAATTACAAAGGAATTAATCGACTAGTCTCTAAAGACTTGGTTGACGGTATTCCTAGCTTTCAATACAATAAGCATCATGTATATCCATCATGTGCAATGGGTAAACTTATCCGGAATAATCATCCGCTTAAGTAAATCCGTAGTACTACAACGTCATTGCAACATTTGCAGGATTCAACTGTTACAGTTGACATTCACACATAGATTCTGATTCGCATCTTTTGTTTTTCACTTGTTACTAACTTATTTCCTTTTGTAGAAAGGTAACCGAATCTTACAACATGTGTTAAGCATACGAATCTTAGTGTTTGTGATTCATATCAGAATCTCAAATGACCGAATCTCATACATTCGAATCCGAATCTGACAAACTGAGAATCTCAATTTACTTTGTCAATTCTGTGTTTTAGGTGTTTCAAGTTTTCGAATCTTACACTATCCGAATTAGTGTGAGAATCTGATACTTTACATAATCATTATCCGGATATGACGGTATCCGAATCTTTATCAGAATCTGATACTTATCAGAATCATCATTTGAATCTGATAGTATCCGAATCTTTGTCAGAATCTGATAGTATCTGAATCTTATAGTACAACCAATTTACTGTGAGAATTTGTATCTGAATCTTGAATATTGTTACTATCAGAATCTACCACCGAATTTGTCAAGATGTCTACTCAAGATACTTTGATTATTGGATCCGATTCCAAACCTCCTATTCTTTTTGATGGCAAGTATTACTAGTGGCTGCAACGTATTACTCAATTCATAGACTACAAGGGTGAGAAGGCAAAGTACATGTCGTGTGTGTATATACGATTCGTGATATAGAATGTTTTAGTTCAAGTCAATATCAGTATAAGCATATGTATATATATATATATATATATATATATATATATATATATATATATAATAAGTAGACATCTATCACACAATCAGAACAACAGCTCACGTTACTACATTTAATCACAATGTATCATAAGTATACATATTTATTATGTAATATCACATTGTATTTTTAAGTCGCGTTGTAGTCTAGACTCACTAATGCGCCCTATGACTCGGTATGAAACACTAATGCAAGTCCTAGTTCCTTATAACCATTAGCTCTAATACCAACTATAACACTCCGCCAAATTCCATTTGACGGCGTGTTAATCATCAGGTCTCATAGTAACAGTTACGCCTTCTATATGAGACGTTTTTCAAAAACATTCGCATATATTTTATTCCAAAACATTTGACTTTAAACAAGTCTGAATCATAAGTAAAAACTGACAGTAAATGAAATAAGTAACCAACGGTAATAATATTTGAAATAGTTTGAAATGCGAATGGATGATAATGTCTTTAAAAAAAAATCATGCTTGACTCCAGCTAGTATGTTATGCACCTTCTAGTATTAGCGGAAGCTAATCGGCTATGGACCTGAGAATAACATGCAATTGATGTCAACAAAAAGTTAGTGAATCAACAGGTTTAAGTTATCAGTAATCAGTTATCAGTATTAGACCATGAGATTTCATACAAAATAGTTGTAGAAGTATATACACTATCATGAGCACTTGAATACAAAGCTTCACTCCACGCGTAGTATACTACGCATTTTCTTTTACCCTATCTCAGTATACACTTGCCTTAGTGTACGTTATACGAAGTAAGAAGCGCCAAAGTATGTAGGGTGAGGTTCGTCAAACCTAACAAAAATGTTCTTACAATTCGCACTTACCAAGTAACTAAACTATTCAAGTTAACGGATTTTTCGGCATCAACTCATGTGTATAAAGATTTAGTACTCGTGTCTAAAGCGTAAAATAATTTAGAAATCAGCATGTATTCTCATCCCAAAAATAAAAGTAAAATGGGACTGAAGATTCACCTTTGAATGCTCGGCAACGAAATAATCGTATGTAAGTAAACAGGACGGTAACTACTGTGATATGCAACCTAAAAAATTAGATTCTTTAAATAAATTATCTTGTCACACTAGTTCAGCCCATAAAGTACACGTTGTCCGATTGCTCATGTCTGACTCAAAATACGGTAAAACTCAACAATCAGACAACAAAAGTCAAAGAAAGTTAAGGAAAGTCAAAATTGGTCAACATAGTCAACCAAGGTTAAACACATCAGTAGTTTACTACATGTTGGTTAATGGGTCAAACTTATGTCAACTAACAAGTCTCAGACTTCAATTTATCGTTTCGGTGTTTCTAGTGAATTTGCCATACGGGTTCATGCAAACGATACGCAATCGAATGCACATAAATCACAAAGTACAGAACATGGAAAACTGATTTTTTTCCAGAACAGTAGCTTAGGTTATTAGATTTATAAAAATTCCAACCTTGCTATCATACGATTTCTATAACTCAAGATACATACAATTTTTATCACCTCAGTTGTGATGACCCGGAAATTTCCGACTAAATTTAAACTTAATCTTTATATGATTTAACGTTTCTGACAAGATAAGCAAAGTCTGTAAAGTTAAATCTCAAAATTTTTAAACTATTTTGTATATACAATTACCCTTTGACTAATTCCGACGATTCACGAACAATTGTGTGTAATTAAATATGTAATTGTAAATGTAAGTATACATAAAACAGTAAATGGAAATAATAAAATATAATAGGATATAAAATAGTTAAAACGAATCTATATATATACAATTAATACTATATGTATATTGTAACATAAAATATATATATATATATATATATATATATATATATATATATATATATATCTCAAAATTTTTGAACTATTTTGTATATACAATTACCCTTTGACTAATTCCGACGATTCACGAACAATTGTGTGTAATTAAATATGTAATTGTAAATGTAAGTATACATAAAACAGTAAATGGAAATAATAAAATATAATAGGATATAAAATAGTTAAAACGAATCTATATATATATACAATTAATATTATATGTATATTGTAACATAAAATATATATATATATATATATATATATATATATATATATATATATATAAGTATTAAATTTTTATCATTGATCCAGATATTATTATTATCAATAGTATTATTTTTTTATTATTAATAACATTGCAATATTTTTGTTATTATTAATGTATTTATAATTATTAATTATTAATAATATTAATAATATTACATTACATTACATAATAGATAAAAGCAATGGAAATCTGGTTTGTTATCTGTCTATATCAGTTATAAAGATTTTATTCTTCTTCTATTTACAAATTTGTTTTTTGTCTCTACACCTCTTTCTAGGCGACTTCCAATTCAGAAATATACAAATACAGTTATCAATCAAGATCAATTTAATTTTTTTTTATTTTATTTCTGTACTAGTCTTTTCTGAGGGTTTGTCTGAGGGTATATGTTGAATTCTTTTTCATTTTATAACGTACGATTTTGTCTCAGATTGGAGGTGATGAACTCGATTCCCCAATATTAATATCAATTACCCAATCTCTTTATTATTGAAAATTTAACAGAATGGTTTATTTAAATTTCTTTTTCTTTTCTCTTCAGCTCGATACCCCCTGTTCGCGTTTATTTTTTTTTCACAAAAGATCAAATTCGCTCAAATCATCAAAATGTGATAATATAGTTTTGTTAATATTATTTTGCTTAATCTTTCTGTAGAATATCAGTTTTAAATTCGTTTTATTTGGATTGAATTTCGGAGTCAAACTTTCGAATTTAAAAGTCAAACTTTTGGATTATCATGAAATTCAAAACGGTTTTGATGTTTCAATGTAAATTGACGATTCCTATAGTTTCTATATGAGATTAGGAAATTATTTCGTGTTATAGTCATTAACTATAATGTATTGAAATCGAATATCACAATTTTTTTTATTATGCTCGATGAACAGCCATCATGTCTATTCTCTTTCATTATTAATCTATTTTAATTTAATTCATTATCAAATCGTTTTTGTATTGTTTATAAATCCAAAAAGTTATCAAGAAACGTTTTTTTTGTGTTTGGTATCAACTGGGTCGATTTATGGTTGAGGAGAAGAAGATGAAGAGGGAAACATAAGTATATACAACTTATATTTATAAAAAGTTAAGACATAACAGATTAGCAAACATGGTCCGATGGTTGAGGGTATTGTGGTGTGAACCAGAGGTCCCGGGTTCGAGCCCAGGCTGGGGCAGCTTATGTGTTTCTTTTTGATGATTTTCCTTCAAAGGTAGTTATATTATTATTATTATTATCATTATTATTATTATTATTATTATTATTGTTATTATTAACATGATAGTAATTAATTACTCCTAAAATTTAGTAGTATGATTAATATTATGGTTAATATTATTAAGTAGTGTAGTTGCCATTATTAATATTGTTATAGTTATAAGTATTAGAGTTATTATTATTATTAGTATAAGTATTACTAATTACTAATGTTATTATTATTATTTTTATAATTCTAGTATTAATATCACTATTATGATTACGATTATTACTATCATGAACATAATAAAATTTATTATCATATTCAATAATATTAGTACTAGTATCATTATAAATATTAGAATTTTTATTATAAACATAATCATTATTAATAAGATTATCATTATTAGTAAAATTATCATTTTTGTTTTACTAAGAACATCATTGTTAGTAAAATTATTATTATTATTAAAGTTATTATCTTTATTAAAATTATAATTTTTAAAATTAACATTTTTATTATTAGTATTATTACCATTATTACTATCATTATTATTACTATCCTTAATCTAGTATTAGTGTTAAATTAACAAATAAAGGATCTTTATATAAAAATATATTTAATACACATAACTTAACTATATTAATATCTTTAATTACTTAATATATATAAAATGAATATATTTAATTAAATAATGAAACCTATAAGTTATTAATAATAATATACATATATTTTGTTCTTTTACGATTATATGATTTAATAGATATACAATTAATATAGGTTCGTGAATCCGAGGCCAACCCTATACTTGTTCAATGTCGTTCTATGTATTTTTACTACAAAATACATTAGGTGAGTTTCATTATTCCCTTTTTATATACATTTTTGAGCTGAGAATACATGCAAATGCTTTATTAACTATTTTACAATATTTATATGTGTGAGTTTCATTTGCCCCTTTTTTTTTTACTCTTTACGTTTTTGGGCTGAGAATACATGCAAATGCTTTATTAACTGTTTTACAATATTTATATGCGTGAGTTTCATTTGATTCCCTTTTACTCTTTACTTTTTTGGGACTGAGAATACATGCGCTGTTTTTACAACTGTTTTATTAAATGCTTTTGAAATATATTTTGAACTGCGAATACATGAAATGCTTTTATAAATGTTTTACGAAATGGACACAAGTGATCGAAACTACATTATATGGTTGAATTATCAAAATCGAATATGCCCCTTTTTATTAAGTCTGGTAATCTAAGAATTAGGGAACAGACACCCTAATTGACGCGAACTCTAAAGATAGATCTATCGGGCCCAACAAGCCCCATCCAAAGTACCGGATGCTTTAGTACTTTGAAATTTATATCATGTCCGATGGAGGATCCCGGAATGATGGGGATATTCTTATATACATATTGTGAATGTCGGTTACCAGGTGTTCAATCCATATGAATGATATTTTTGTCTCTATGTATGGGACGCATGTTTATGAGAAATAGAAATATGAAATCTTGTGGTCTATTAAAATTATGAAATGATTGTTTACGATAAACTAATGAACTCACCAACCTTTTGGTTGACACTTGAAAGCATGTTTATTCTCAGGTATGAAAGAAATCTTCTGCTGTGCATTTGCTCATATTATATGGAGTCGTTCATGGCATATAGAGGGCAGAACCTCGCAATGGGACCAGCTGTTGAAGACTTCATCCAGATGGATTAGGACGGGTCATTTCAGTTGGTATCAGAGCAGTGGTCTTAGTGAACCGGGTCTTGCATTAGTGTGTCTAACTGATAGTCGTTAGGATGCATTAGTGAGTCTGGACTTCGACCGTGTCTGCAAGTCAAAAGTTTTGCTTATCATTTTTGTCGGAAATCATCTGCTTATCATCCTTAGGAAATTACCTGCTTATCATTCTTAGTCTAGACACATCTTACTGCAATGATTGCATGAATAGTGTATAGACAAAATTCGTATCTTAGGGTATCTGCTAATTCATATCTTAGCGTATCTGTTACTGTAAACTTTGCCTGACAGCTTCCGTAGATTCCTCCGTAACTTATGGGATTTTAGTATTATATATGCATATGTAAATTATGTATTGCAGGGTACTAATCTACATCCTATAATCTATTTCCTATCGAAAATCCTGTATCTGATCGTATGAGATGAATCCTTCAACCAGTTCGAGTCCCTCAGATTCCGATAGCTATTCCGATAGTTATTCCGACAGCTATTCCGATATAGATGTTCACCTAAGCTCCAAAAGCAGCGTCACCAGAATGAATCAACCAATTCATCTAATGGGTTCCTAGTTGACCTAACCAATGGAGACGCGAAGAAGGCTATCCCTTCCACCAACCGAATTCACCTATTGGCAAAGAACCTGACGCACTTACCGGCGAACCAGTCCGAAACACTATTTTCACCATCATTTCCCGAATATCTCACCATGATTATATAATATCTCAAAATTCGAAACTTTATTCATCCGCTCGTTCCGACCGACAATCATCCCAGAGTAATACAAGAAGTCAACGAACTTCACGCTCGAGTAATCAATTTAGAGAATATGGTGCAAAATGTACCAGCTTCAGCAACATCACCGACACCAACAGTACCATCAGTAACAGCACCAGTACCATCAACAATTCATGTCTCAACATCTCATTCTGTACCTCGAGTATAATCATTGTTCTACGTATCGTTCTACATCAATTATCTTCGCTCTTCATGACGATTAAGTAATCTCTAAATGTTTTAGAGATTATGTATTCTAGTTCTAACGGTAAATCAAATGAGATTAATATCATATTAACTCATTAAATCCATGATTACACCTGAAGAAAAATATATATGTATATATGTTTTCATAAAGATTGTAATTAAAAATTCTCTTGTACAAACTGTTAATGGTGAAAATATTTTAACGGGTAGGTAATACCCGAAGAAATATTTAGCTTTCATATTAACATGTTATACTGTACAATCTTCCAATCTAATTCAACAGTCATTTACTATCCTACTTACATCCACCGATATACAAATCCGTTCACCACAGAGTAACCATATTCATCCAATTTCATATCGGGATTTTGTTTTATCAGAATCCAACAAGTGGCATAATGAAGAAAACATTTGATAAAATAAAATTTGTTAGAAACAAACAAATTAACTATAAGAAATTTTGTTAAGAATCCACGCTAACTGTTCCTAGCTAATTGTTCCTAGCTAACTGATTACATTTTATTTATCGCAATTTAATTATCGCAATTTACATTCTCGTAACTTTATTTAACGTCATTTAATTTCTGTTATTTATTTTACGCACTTTATTTATCGTTATTTAATTTCTGTTATGTATTTTACGCACTTTAAATATTGGGACACGTATACAAGGTTTTGACATATCATATCGACGCATCTATATATATTATTTGGAATAACCATAGACACTCTATATGTAGTAATGATCGAGTTCTCTATACAGGGTTGAGGTTGATTCTATAATAATATATATACTTTGAGTTGTGATCGAGTCTGAGACATATACGGGTCACGACACGTATTAATTAATTCGAATATAATATATTAAACTATATATGAATTACTGGACTGTTAGCTGTGAATTACCGATTTTAGACTAATGACATTGGACAATTAAAATGAATTAAAATATTGATCATAACATATGAAACTAAACAATTCTTCAAGTTTGCCACTTGATTTCATCTTAAACCTCCTTTGTATCTTAACGATTACAATCTGCGTTCAAACCTTTCGTAATTCTTGAAAGCACCTCATGAAAGGACCCGTCCTAATCCATCCGGATGAAGTCCGTATCGATTATAAACGATTCACAATAGTTGATTTCATCGCGAGGTACTTGACCTCTATATGATACATTTTACAAATATTGCATTCGTTTTTGAAAAGACAACATTTCATTACATCGAAAGTTGACGGCATGCATACCATTTCATAATATATCTAACTATAATTGACTTAATAATAATCTTGATGAACTCAATGACTCGAATGCAACGTCTTTTGAAATCTGTCATGAATGACTTCAAGTAATATCTTTAAAGTGAGCAAATGCACAGCGGAAGATTTCTTTTATACCTGAGAATAAACATGCTTTCAAGTGTCAACCAAAAGGTTGGTGAGTTCATTACTTTAACATAAATAATCATTTCATAATTTTAAATAGACCACAAGATTTCATATATCCATTTCTCATAAACATACGTCCCATGCATAGAGACAAAATATCATTCATTTGGATTGAACACCTGGTAACCGACATTAACAATATGCATATTAAAATATCCCCATCATTCCGGGATCCTCCTTCGGACATGATATAAATTTCGAAGTACTAAAGCATCCGGTACTTTGGATGGGGCTTGTTGGGCCCGATAGATCTATCTTTAGAGTTCGCGTCAATTAGGATGTCTGTTCCCTAATTCTTAGATTACCAGACTATATAAAAAGGGGCATATTCGATTTCGATCATTCAACCATATAATATCATTTTAATTACTTGTGTCTATTTTGTAAAACAGTTATAAAAGTTGCGCATGTATTCTCAGTCCCAAAAATGTAAAGAGTAAAAGGGGATCAAAGGAACTCACGCATATAAATATTGTAAAATAGTTAATAAAGCATTTGCATGTATTCTCAGCCCAAAAATGTAATGAGTAAAAAGGGAGCAAATGAAACTCACGCATGTAAATATTGTAAAACAGTTAATAAAGCATTTACATGTATTCTCAGCCCAAAAATGTAATGACTAAAAAGAGAGCAAATGAAACTCACAATACTGTATTTTGTAGTAAAAATACATATGACGACATTGAACAATGCAGGGTTGGCCTTGGATTCACGAACCTATATCATTCATTTATATATTAAAACGTATACTGGAAATTACATAATTTTATTTATTAATATATATGTCAGTTATGTAATTGTAGTTATAAGATTCATACTAAATTTCATTTAACATTCTATATTTATATTATATCATAAATTATGTGTGATATATGATTATTTTGTATATATATCAAAAATGATTATTGTAGTTATATCGGTATCTATATATATTTAGTATTATATAAAAAATACCTAATTTTGTGATATGTAGTTATATATATACTGATAATATGTTTTTCATTTAGTTATATGGAATATTAATATATTTATAGTATATATAATAAGTGTGTTTTTATGTACAAAATATTTATTTGTCAACATGATAGTTTTGATATTAAAGTCTTACTAGTGATAATAATAATAACTTTATTAATAATGAAAATATTTATAATAATAATGATATTTTTAATAGAAACCATTTATATTAATACTAATACTAATAATCGTAAAATGATCCTAATACTAGTATTAATGAGAATGGTAATAATAATCATACTCTTAATGATAATAGTAATTATAATTGTATTTATGATTATGATAATAATAAAAGATAACTAATACATATTAGTAATACTAATAATAATAATAACTATAATACTTAGTAATAATATCAATAATTAGTAATACAATAATAATAATAATAACAATAATAATAATAATAATAATAATAATAATAATAATAATAATAATAATAATAATAATAATAATAATAATAATAATAATAATAAAAATGATAATAAAAATAATAAATATAGTGATTATGATACTTGTAAGGATAGTTATAATACTAATACTAATTATAATGCTAGTAATAACAATAATATTAATAATAACAACAATTATATCAATAATAATGATAATGACCATAATAATAATAATAATAATAATAATAATAATAATAATAATAATAATAATAATAATAATAATAATAATAATAATAATAATAATAATAATAATAATAATAATAATAATAATTTGATAGTTGATAAGTGATCTACCTTAAAAGGCTCAAAAAAATACAAAACTGCACAGGCCAAGACACGAACTCGTGACCTCTAGCTTATCACAAACACCCATAACCGTCGCTCCAATTAAGTTTTTATGCTTTAATGAGAACCCGTTTGTACTTAACCTATCCTCTTCGGCCCATAAACAATCCAGAGTCCATAGTGAAAGTAGTGGCCCAACTATCAATCCATTAATCTTAAAATTCTCGATAGCCCACAAGTTTATTAAAGAGGAGTCCAATATAATTAGTCCCTTAGCATCTAATAAAAGATTTCGGCTATGTTTGTAACTGATAAAAACACAGGAGGCGTTTAATTGAAGTGGCAGACTAGGTTTCCAATTCATCATCGTCATCATCACAGGTTCATCATTATCATCAGGTACATCACCGAAAAACATCATCATTTATCGTTATCGTTACATCATAATCATGAACATCATCAAGAATCATGACATCATCATCTTAACTTGTATGGTAGCTGGAGGTCTCCTCTTTTTGGTGGGGTTCGTTTTTTTTTTTTAAAAAGGCAATTGATAGCAGCCATAATAATTGAATAACAAGTTGCACAAGTGGGGGTTGTTTATGATTAAAGTTGTCGACCAAAAATAAAGAAAACAAACGTGCAAACTCCATCATTGTACTCACCTATATAATCTAACATTATCATCATTTACGTAACATGATTATAAATCCATGTATAACACCATAATCATCGACCTCAAAGGTGCTCGTGTGTGCTGTTTTTCAAGAATAGAAAACAAACTGCAGCAGGTAATTGATGGTAGTGGATGGTGATCTTGTTAAAAAAAAAATAATGATGGTTTATGGTTAGTGGTATGATGGTTATGATTTTAGTGGGTTTACAAAGAAACAGGAGGAAGATATAGAGGGATATTGACGTTATTGTATCACGATGGTGGTTTCGAATCTTACCTCTGTCGACAGGAAGCAGAAACAAAACACAAGTGACTCAAGTGAGATTGATTTGTGTTCTAATTCGAACAAGATAGCAGTAACAATGGTGGATGGAGGTTTCAATTGGTGTTTGATGAAGGTGGTTTATGAAGAAGAAGAAAGAAAGTAGAGAGGTGGTCGACATGGGTGAAGTGTGTTGGGTTGTTTATGGTGGTACCGGTGGTGTGGTTTTGAAGGAATACAAAAATAATAAGGAGTTGCAGTTTACAATTATGGTGGCGATGATTCTTGAGGTGGCTCTAGGGTGGTGGTTCACGATGCATATTAGGAGGTGGTTGTGAGGTTCCATGATGGTGGTTCTCGTAGTTGTAAATCGGACAGGAGCTAGAAGAACATCACGACAGATGCAGGGTTTAATGGTGGTGTCTTCATGGTTTTAAGGGTGGCTTTTTAGTGGTGTTCTTTTGAAGTTGTGGTGGTGGGTTTGGTGATCTTTTGAGTTGTAGTTTTACTTTACAGCTATTGTCTCATTTACTACTTGTTTTGTTGTTATAATTCATCGACAACAAATATTCCCCAGATACGAAAAGAATGAAAATAATAAAAAGTGATTGAGACCTTAAACAGATTTTGTTAAGTGTCTGCTTCATCTATCTAATCGAATTTGTAAAGGAATACAGCTTGATATCGAGATGTAACAAGTTGAATCACTTTTATCTGACTTTCTGATTTGTAACATTTATAATTAATAAGTATATGTATATTAATATTATTAGTAACAATATAATTAATAATAATATTAGTAATAAAAATTATATCATCGATAAAGGTATACTAATAAGAAAAATAATAATGATAAAATAAAGTTGATAGTTTTTTTTTTAATAATAGTTAAGAGTACTAGTAATAAATATATAAATGTAATATTGATAACATTAATAATAATTCTTATCAAAAATGAAACTAGTACGAATAAAGATAAAAGTAATAAAAATATAAAGATAATAATTATTATGAAGTATATCACTAATATTACTTATAGCAATAATAATAATTATACTAATATTGATAATAATAACATTAATACTATTAATAATAATAATATACCTAACATTGAATTTAATAATGATAATAAGTAAAAATAGTTTTATTATTAATGATACTAATAATATTATTTGTTAACTTTACTGATAATATTAACGAAAATACTATAATCATTTATGTTTATCTACTTTCATATATATATATATATATATATATATATATATATATATATATATATATATATATATATATATATATATATATATATATATATATATATATATATATATATATATATATATATAGTTACATATTTATTTACACACAAATTGTTCGTGAATCGTCGGGCATTGTCATAAAAGCAATTGCATTCATGTGACTGTTCCAAAGTTTTCGAGACTCAACATTATAGACTTTGCTTATCATGTCGAATTCATATAAAGATCAAGTTTAAATTTGGTCGGAAATTCTCGGGTCGTCACAGTACCTACCCGTTAAAGAAATTTCGTCCCGAAATTTGAGGGTGGTCGTCATGGTTAACAATAGAAATGTTTTCAATGACGAATATGAGCTGATAAATAAAGTTTTATCATCATTGAGTAATATGGATAAAACAATTCGATTATTCGAAGAGTACAAATGAAGCTATCACAAAAGAATGAAATGAGTAAATGCAAGTTCGTCTTAGCCGGTGACGTAGTCACGGTTGATTTTCGGAATTTAAGGGATTTAAAGAAAATCTTTGAAATTTATAAGATTTGATTTTTCGGTGAATAAGGAAATTAAGATCTCTATAATTAAATACGGAAATCTGCTTCGACGTCTCTGTCTGGTATTTCCATTATAAATTAAACTCTTCCGTTCCATTATTCTCACCATTCCTATACTTTCTTTCTTAGTTCATACATCCAAAAGATTTCGAAAATACTTAATCCAGTTCTAATCCTTGATATTTTCCTAACTATCATTTATGTCATTCTTCTTTTCAATCTTTCACCAGGAAAATTTGTTTACTCCTACTATTACCTTGAGTGATACTATTCTTAATTATACCGTGTATTTATATTGCTAATCGTATTAATATCCACGGTTAATGCGCTCTCTTATTTGCTGCGATTTATACCCCCTTTCTCTTTCGGAACTTCATGCTTTTGTTTTCTTTTCCCAAGTATTGGCCCAGAATTTGTAGGTATGGAGTTCTGAATGAACTTAATGTTCTAAGCAAGAAAGAACGTAATAGCACGATTTGATTTGTCAAATTACCAGAATCACTGAGAATAGAACTATCAAGAATATATTTTCTTGATATGTTCAGAAGTTAATTTGAATGAAAGAGTTATGTAACATGGTACGTGATGACGGTATGATCTGTGAATCATCACGTTCCATTAGAAGCTCAGCATGACTTACTGTAATATAATCACGTTGATCAAGTGTCATTATATTATACTAACTCATGCATCAGTTTCCAACATTACTTCAATAATATTCATATTTTAAGCTCGAAAGTTTACAGAATATAGAAACTAACAGTTTCTATATAATGTAATACTGATAGCACGAAAAGATTAATGATTTCAGATAAGAATAGTTATAAAAATATCTCCAGAAATATGGAGGATATTTATAATGAAAGGTACGATAATATCTCAGAATATCTAAGATCAGAGGATGATAGAAACTATTGTCTGCAAGGGTTTAGAGTAAGGAGCAAGATATACACTAAAGACTTTTTAGCAGACATTGAATCATTTGAATTCTTTGAAGTCAAACTTATTCTTTATGATTTGTCCACGGCTTTCTTCATAGTTTCGCATAATCTGCTTTTCGGTACTAAATTTTCTATTGAATGTTTCCAATATAATGATACACAGGAAGCACGAAGAGGTATATAATTTCGGACGGGAATATTTATGAAAATATCCTCAGAAATATCGAAGATATTGATGATGATATTTTGGAATTTCTAAGTTCGATGGTTGATGGAGAAAGATTTTCCGCAAGATTTTAACATGACTTCGGAGCAAGATATTCTCTAAAGATTTCAACGGATCCAGAATTACCTGAATCCTTTGAATATAGGATTTGGTCCTTGTATTTGTCCTTGGTCTCCTTCATGGGTAACTCAATCTGTTTTTCAATACCCAATTTTCTATCGAGCGTTCCTAACACTCCTTTCTTTATCATCAAACTTTTGTCCGTTTAGATCATCTACCATTTTTCTGTTTCCTATGCATTTAATGCTATGATATTTGAATCATCGGTTATTAATCCGAGGTGGTTTCAAGAGAATTGTGTTTTTAGATGATTAAACGCTGATGGTAATATGATGGAATATGAAAGGTTACCTGGTAACAATAAAAGAGCACGCGTATATATAAACGTTATAATAAGGTTGTTTCGTACGAATAGTCGAAGTTGACTTGCTGGAGCTGTGACAAAATTGGCTAATTTTGAAAAGGGATCGCAAAGTTGTTTTTATTAATAAATGCCAAAGGATCTGACGCGGCTACGTGTTGAACTTTTACTCAATTGCCGAGACTTTCTCAGGTGCATAACTATATGCATAAATCTTTCCTTCCGTAGATGAAGTACGGTTGATTCATCCCATCGATTGAGGTGTTTTCAAGAATCATGAAAGGTTTGAACGCAGAATGTAATCATGAAGATACAAATGAGGTTTAAGACGAAATCAAGTGGAAAACTTGAAGAATTGTTTAGTTTCATATGTTATAATCAATATTTTAATTCATTTTAATTGTCCACTGTTGGTAGTCCTCAGTTGATTAGTCCACAGTTAGCTAGGAACAGTTAGCTAGGATTTTGTTAGCGTGGGTTCTTAACAAAATTTCTCATAGTTAATTTGTTTGTTTCTAACAAATTTTATTCCGTTAAATGTCTTCTTCATTATGCCACTTGTTGGACTCTGATAGGTCAAAATCCAAATATGAAATTGAACTTGGATGAAAATAGTTGTTCTTTGGTGAACGGATACGTATATGTGTGAATTTGAGCAGTGTTGTTAATGACTGCTAAATCTGAATTGAAGAATGTACAGTGTAACTTATTAATGTGAAATTTAAATATTCCTCGGGTATTACCTACCCGTTAAAATATTTTCACCATTAACAGTTTGTACGAAAGAATTTTTAATCACAATCTTTATGAAGATATATATACATATATATTATCTTCAGATGAAATTATGGATTTAATGAGTCAATATAGTATTAGACTCATTTGATTTTCGTTTTGAGCTTGAATAAGTAATCTCTAAAACTATTAGGATCCACATATTCTTCGCAGAATATTAATGAAGTTATGGTTCAATACTTCATTGTTAATTGCTGTTGGTACTCCTTGGTATCCATGGTGCGTATGATGTTGATGTTCGTGGAACAGATTGTGATGTTGAGGTGTGGGATGCGGGTGTTGCTGTTGGTGGTGGTACTTTTGGTACCAGTGATGTTGCTGAAGCTGGTACGCTTTACACCATACTTTTCAAGGCTACAACTCGGGTGCGAAGCTCGTTGACTTATTACTCCGGGATGATTGTCGGTAGGAACGAGTGAATGCATAAGGTTTTGAATTTGAGATAGTATATGATCATGGTGAGATATTCGGGTAATGAGGGTGAAAATGGTGTTTCGGATTGGTTCGCCGATGAGTGCTTTAGGTTCATCTCCAAGAGGTAAATTTAGTTGGTGAAAAGGATCACCTTCTTCTCGTCTCCATTGATTAAGTCGACTACGAACTCATCAGATGAATTGGGGATGGTTGATTGATTGATTCATTTTGGTGACGCTGCTTTCGGAGCTGGAGTGGGACTCCATGTCGGAATAGCTGTCGGAATAACTATCGAAATAGCTATCGAAATCTGATGGACTCGAACTGATTGAGGGATTCATCTCGTACGATCAGATGAAGGATTTTTGATAAGAAATAGATTATATGATATAGATTAGTACCCTGCAATACATAATTTACATATGCATATATAATACTAAAATCCCATAAGTTACGAAAGAATCTATGGAATCTGTCAGACAAAGGTAACAATAACAGATACGCTAAGATATGAATTTATCTATACACTGTCTATGCATTAGAGGCAGTAAGACGTGTCTAGACTTTAAGGATGATAAGCAAATAATTTTTGACACTAATAATAAGCAAAACTTCTGACATGCAGACACGGTCGAAGTCCAGACTCACTAATGCATCTTAATGACTTATCAGTTATACACACTAATGCAGACCTGGTTTGCTAAGACCACCGCTCTGATACCAACTGAAAGGACCCGTCCTAATCCATCCGGATGAAGTCCGTATCGATTATAAACGATTCACAATAGTTGATTTCATCGCGAGGTACTTGACCTCTATATGATACATTTTACAAACATTGCATTCGTTTTTGAAAAGACAACATTTCATTACATCGAAAGTTGACGGCATGCATACCATTTCATAATATATCTAACTATAATTGACTTAATAATAATCTTGATGAACTCAATGACTTGAATGCAACGTCTTTTGAAATCTGTCATGAATGACTTCAAGTAATATCTTTAAAGTGAGCAAATGCACAGCGGAAGATTTCTTTTATACCTGAGAATAAACATGCTTTCAAGTGTCAACCAAAAGGTTGGTGAGTTCATTAGTTTAACATAAATAATCATTTCATAATTTTAAATAGACCACAAGATTTCATATTTCCATTTCTCATAAACATACGTCCCATGCATAGAGACAAAATATCATTCATTTGGATTGAACACCTGGTAACCGACATTAACAATATGCATATTAAAATATCCCCATCATTCCGGGATCCTCCTTCGGACATGATATAAATTTCGAAGTACTAAAGCATCCGGTACTTTGGATGGGGCTTGTTGGGCCCGATAGATCTATCTTTAGAGTTCGCGTCAATTAGGGTGTCTGTTCCCTAATTCTTAGATTACCAGACTATATAAAAAGGGGCATATTCGATTTCGATCATTCAACCATATAATATCATTTTAATTACTTGTGTCTATTTTGTAAAACAGTTATAAAAGTTGCGCATGTATTCTCAGTCCCAAAAATGTAAAGAGTAAAAGGGGATCAAAGGAACTCACGCATATAAATATTGTAAAACAGTTAATAAAGCATTTGCATGTATTCTCAGTCTAAAAATGTAATGAGTAAAAAAGGAGCAAATGAAACTCACGCATGTAAATATTGTAAAACAGTTAATAAAGCATTTGCATGTATTCTCAGCCCAAAAATGTAATGAGTAAAAAGAGAGCAAATGAAACTCACAATACTGTATTTTGTAGTAAAAATACATATGACGACATTGAACAATGCAGGGTTGGCCTTGGATTCACGAACCTATATCATTCATTTATATATTAAAACGTATACTGGAAATCACATAATTTTATTTATTAATATATATGTTAGTTATGTAATTGTAGTTATAAGATTCATACTAAATTTCATTTAACATTCTATATTTATATTATATCATAAATTATGTGTGATATATGATTATTTTGTATATATATCAAAAATGATTATTGTAGTTATATCGGTATCTATATATATTAAGTATTATATAAAAAAATACCTAATTTTGTGATATGTAGTTATATATATACTGATAATATGTTTTTCATATAGTTATATGGAATATTAATATATTTATAGTATATATAATAAGTGTGTTTTTATGTACAAAATATTTATTTGTCAACATGATAGTTTTGATATTAAAGTCTTACTAGTGATAATAATAATAACTTTATTAATAATGAAAATATTTATAATAATAATGATATTGTTAATAGAAACCATTTATATTAATACTAATACTAATAATCGTAAAATGATCCTAATACTAGTATTAATGAGAATGGTAATAATAATCATACTCTTAATGATAATAGTAATTATAATTGTATTTATGATTATGATAATAATAAAAGATAGCTAATACATATTAGTAATACTAATAATAATAATAACTATAATACTTAGTAATAATATCAATAATTAGTAATACAATAATAATAATAATAACAATAATAATAATAATAATAATAATAATAATAATAATAATAATAATAATAATAATAATAATAATAAAAATGATAATAAAAATAATAAATATAGTGATTATGATACTTGTAAGGATAGTTATAATACTAATACTAATTATAATGCTAGTAATAACAATAATATTAATAATAACAACAATTATATCAATAATAATGATAATGACCATAATAATAATAATAATAATAATAATAATAATAATAATAATAATAATAATAATAATAATAATAATAATAATAATAATAATAATAATAATTTGATAGTTGATAAGTGATCTACCTTAAAAGGCTCAAAAAAATACAAAACTGCACAGGCCAAGACACGAACTCGTGACCTCTAGCTTATCACAAACACCCATAACCGTCGCTCCAATTAAGTTTTTCTGCTTTAATGAGAACCCGTTTGTACTTAACCTATCCTCTTCGGCCCATAAACAATCCAGAGTCCATAGTGAAAGTAGTGGCCCAACTATCAATCCATTGATCTTAAAATTCTCGATAGCCCACAAGTTTATTAAAGAGGAGTCCAATATAATTAGTCCCTTAGTATCTAATAAAATATTTCGGCTATGTTTGTAACCGATAAAAACACAGGAGGCGTTTAATTGAAGTGACAGACTAGGTTTCTAATTCATCATCGTCATCATCACAGGTTCATCAGGTACATCACCGAAAAACATCATCATTTATCGTTATCGTTACATCATAATCATGAACATCATCAAGAATCACGACATCATCATCTCAACTTGTATGGTAGCTGGAGGTCTCCTCTTTTTGGTGGGGTTCGTTTTTTATTTAAAAAAAAAAGGCAATTGATAGCAGCCATAATAATTGAATAACAAGTTGCACAAGTGGGGGTTGTTTATGATTAAAGTTGTCGACCAAAAATTAAGAAAACAAACGTGCAAACTCCATCATTGTACTCGCCTATATAATCTAACATTATCATCATTTACGTAACATGATTATAAATCCATGTATAACACCATAATCATCGACCTCAAAGGTGCTCGTGTGTGCTGTTTTTCAAGAATAGAAAACAAACTGCAGCAGGTAATTGATGGTAGTGGATGGTGATCTTGGTAAAAAAAAAAATAATGATGGTTTATGGTTAGTGGTTTGATGGTTATGATTTTAGTGGGTTTACAAAGAAACAGGAGGAAGATATAGAGGGATATTGACGTTATTGTATCACAATGGTGGTTTCGAATCTTACCTCTGTCGACAGGAAGCAGAAACAAAACACAAGTGACTCAAGTGAGATTGATTTGTGTTCTAATTCGATCAAGATAGCAGTAACAATGGTGGATGGAGGTTTCAATTGGTGTTTGATGAAGGTGGTTTATGAAGAAGAAGAAAGAAAGTAGAGAGGTGGTCGACATGGGTGAAGTGTGTTGGGTTGTTTATGGTGGTACCGGTGGTGTGGTTTTGAAGGAATACAAAAATAATAAGGAGTTGCAGTTTACAATTATGGTGGCGATGATTCTTGAGGTGGCTCTAGGGTGGTGGTTCACGATGCATATTAGGAGGTGGTTGTGAGGTTCCATGATGGTGGTTCTCGTAGTTGTAAATCGGACAGGAGCTAGAAGAACATCACGACAGATGCAGGGTTTAATGGTGGTGTCTTCATGGTTTTAAGGGTGGCTTGTTAGTGGTGTTCTTTTGAAGTTGTGGTGGTGGGTTTGGTGATCTTTTGAGTTGTAGTTTTACTTTACAGCTATTGTCTCATTTACTACTTGTTTTGTTGTTATAATTCATCGACAACAAATATTCCCCAGATACGAAAAGAATGAAAATAATAAAAAGTGATTGACACCTTAAACAGATTTTGTTAAGTGCCTGCTTCATCTATGTAATCGAATTTGTAAAGGAATACAACTTGATATTGAGATGTAACAAGTTGAATCACTTTTATCTGACTTTCTGATTTGTAACATTTATAATTAATAAGTATATGTATATTAATATTATTAGTAACAATATAATTAATAATAATATTAGTAATAAAAATTATATCATCGATAAAGGTATACTAATAAGAATAATAATAATGATAAAATAAAGTTGATAGTTTTTTTTTTGTAATAATAGTTAAGAGTACTAGTAATAAATATATAAATGTAATATTGATAACATTAATAATAATTCTTATCAAAAATGAAACTAGTACGAATAAAGATAAAAGTAATAAAAATATAAAGATAATAATTATTATGAAGTATATCACTAATATTACTTATAGCAATAATAATAATTATACTAATATTGATAATAATAACATTAATACTATTAATAATAATAATATACCTAACATTGAATTTAATAATGATAATAAGTAAAAATAGTTTTATTATTAATGATACTAATAATATTATTTGTTAACTTTACTGATAATATTAACGAAAATACTATAACCATTTATGTTTATCTACTTTCATATATATATATATATATATATATATATATATATATATATATATATATATATATATATATATATATATATATATATATATATATATATATAGTTACATATTTTTTACACACAAATTGTTCGTGAATCGTCGGGCATTGTCATAAAAGCAATTGCATTCATGTGACTGTTCCAAAGTTTTCGAGACTCAACATTATAGACTTTGCTTATCATGTCGAATTCATATAAAGATCAAGTTTAAATTTGGTCGGAAATTCTCGGGTCGTCACACCTCAATCGAGAGGATAAACCAATAGTACTTCATCTACGTAATAAGGGATTGATGCCTATAGTTATGCACTTGAAAACTCTCAGAACCTGAGTAACGTTTAACAAGTATCTGTGCTAGCTCCTTTTGGCATTGTTATTACCAAAAATAACTTTACAATCCCTCTTCAAAGTAGCCAATTCTGTCACAGCTTCAGCAAATCAACTTCAACTTCCATTCGAATTAGACTTATTATAACCTCGATATATAAGTTTGTCTGTCATCATCATTACCGGAGAACCGTTTATATTTCACCACATTAGCAGTAAAATCACCAGCAACTTCAATGAATTTGGACTTTTCGAAAAATCATTATATTCATTGAAACCCCATCTTGTATTCATCTATACCCTGTAACAATAATTGCCATACCAATTACCGGGAATCAGCAATCAGTATTTCGAATCTCGTAGCATTTCTACATCAATAGTTATATGTATACATATAACAATTATCTCCTAGAATTACGATCGTCAATTCTAAAATTTTGAAAAGGCACCCAGGTTACGAATCGATATTCTGAATGTTGAAAAAGCTGAATGAAGCAGCAGAAACTGTAGGCAACCATAAACGACCTTAGTCGTCGGAAGTTTGATGATAAAGAATAATATGTTGAAAAAGCTCAGAAACGTTAGAACTGGAAAACGGATAGAGTTAACCATGAAGGAGACCAAGAACAGATACAAAGACCAAACCCTATATTCAAAGAATCCAGATAATTCTGAATCTGTTGAAATCTTTAGAGAATATCTTGCTCCGAAGTCATGTTAAAATCTTGCGGAAAATTTTTCTCCATCAACCATCGAACTTAGAAATTCCAAAATATCATCATCAATATCTTCGAAATTTCTGAGGATATTTTCATAAATATTCTCGTCCGAAATTATATACCTCTTCGTGCTTCCTGTGTATCATTATATTGGAAACATTCAATAGAAAATTTAGTACCGAAAAGCAGATTATGAGAAACTATGAAGAAAGCCGTGGACAAATCACAAAGAATAAGTTTGACTTCAAAGAATCCAAATGATTCAATGTCTGCTAAAGTCTTTAGTGAATATTTTGCTCCTTACTCTAAACCCTTGCGGACAATATTCTTCATCATCCTATGATCTTAGAAATCCCAAGATATCATCGTATCTTTCATTATAAATATCCTCGATATTTCTGAATATATTTTCATGACTAATTTTAGCTGAAATCATTAATCTCTTCGTGCTATCAGTATTACATCATATAGAAACTGTTAGTTTCTATATTCTGTAAACTTTCGAGCTTAAAACATGAATGTTAATGAAGTAATGTTGGGAACTGATGCATGAGTTAGTATAATATAATGACACTTGATCAACGTGATTATATTACAGTAAGTCATGCTGAGTTTCTAATGGAAGGTGATGATTCACAGATCCTAACGTCATCATGTGCCATGTTACATGACTCGTTCATTCTACTTCACCTCCGAACATATCAAGAAAATATATTCTTGATAGTTCTATTCTCAGTGAATTCGGATAATTTGACAAATCAAGATCGTGCCATTACGATTTCTTTCTTAGAACATTAACTATGTTCATTCCGAAATTCATAACTACAAATTCTGAACCATTATTCGTTTGACTTGAAGTAGGATGAGAATGGTGACAATAAGGAAACAAAGAAGGTGGATTTATAGTGAAATATCCGACAAAGCAATCAAAACGGATGATCGCATTTAAAGCGGATCCTAAATTTCCTTAATTTTTGAAGAATCAAATCTTATTACTAGGATTTTTCCCAAATCTCTTAAAAATCTGGAAATCAATCCTATCTACGTCAAAAGATAGGACGAATCTGCATATATTCATTTCACTCTTTTGCAATAGTTCATTCGTACTCTTCGAATAATCGAATAGTTTTATCCACATTATTCAATGATGATAAAATTTTATTTATCAACTCATATTCGTCATGAAAACATTTTTATTGTTAGCAATGACGACCTCACTCAAATTTCGGGACGAAATTTCTTTAACGGGTAGGTACTGTGATGACCCGGAAATTTCCGACTAAATTTAAACTTAATCTTTATATGATTTAACGTTTCTGACAAGATAAGCAAAGTCTGTAAAGTTAAATCTCAAAATTTTTGAACTATTTTGTATATACAATTACCCTTTGACTAATTCTGACGATTCACGAACAATTGTGTGTAATTAAATATGTAATTGTAAATGTAAGTATACATAAAACAGTAAATGGAAATAATAAAATATAATAGGATATAAAATAGTTAAAACGAATCTATATATATACAATTAATATTATATGTATATTGTAACATAAAATATATATATATATATATATATATATATATATATATATATATATATATATATATATATATATATATATATATATATATATATATATATAAGTATTAAATTTTTATCATTGATCCAGATATTATTATTATCAATAGTATTATTTTTTTATTATTAATAACATTGCAATATGTTTGTTATTATTAATGTATTTATAATTATTAATTATTAATAATATTAATAATATTACATTACATTACATAATAGATAAAAGCAATGGAAATCTGGTTTGTTATCTGTCTATATCAGTTATAAAGATTTTATTCTTCTTCTATTTACAAATTTGTTTTGTGTCTCTACACCTCTTTCCAGGCGACTTCCAATTCAGAAATATACAAATACAGTTATCAATCAAGATCAATTTAATTTTTATTTTATTTTATTTCTGTACTAGTCTTGTCTGAGGGTTTGTCTGAGGGTATATGTTGAATTCTTTTTCATTTTATAACGTACGATTTTGTCTCAGATTGGAGGTGATGAACTCGATTCCCCAATATTAATATCAATTACCCAATCTCTCTATTATTGAAAATTTAACAGAATGGTTTATTTAAATTTCTTTTTCTTTTCTCTTCAGCTCGATACCCCCTGTTCGCGTTTATGTTTTTTTTCACAAAAGATCAAATTCGCTCAAATCATCAAAATGTGATAATATAGTTTTGTTAATATTATTTTGCTTAATCTTTCTGTAGAATATCAGTTTTAAATTCGTTTTATTTGGATTGAATTTCGGAGTCAAACTTTCGAATTTAAAAGTCAAACTTTCGGATTATCTTGAAATTCAAAACGGTTTTGATGTTTCAATGTAAATTGACGATTCCTATAGTTTCTATATGAGATTAGGAAATTATTTCGTGTTATAGTCATTAACTATAATGTATTGAAATCGAATATCACAATTTTTTTTATTATGCTCGATGAACAGCCATCATGTTTATTCTCTTTCATTATTAATCTATTTTAATTTAATTCATTATCAAATCGTTTTTGTATTGTTTATAAATCCAAAAAGTTATCAAGAAACGTTTTTTTTTGTGTTTGGTATCAACTGGGTCGATTTATGGTTGAGGAGAAGAAGATGAAGAGGGAAACAGAAGTATATACAACTTATATTTATAAAAAGTTAAGACATAACAGATAAGCAAACATGGTCCGATGGTTGAGGGTATTGTGGTGTGAACCAGAGGTCCCGGGTTCGAGCCCGGGCTGGGGCAGCTTATGTGTTTCTTTTTGATGATTTTCCTTCAAAGGTAGTTATATTATTATTATTATTATCATTATTATTATTATTATTATTATTATTATTATTGTTATTATTAACATGATAGTTATTAATTACTCCTAAAATTTAGTAGTATGATTAATATTATGGTTAATATTATTAAGTAGTGTAGTTGCCATTATTAATATTGTTATAGTTATAAGTATTAGAGTTATTATTATTATTAGTATAAGTATTACTAATTACTAATGTTATTATTATTATTTTTATAATTCTAGTATTAATATCACTATTATGATTACGATTATTACTATCATGAACATAATAAAATTTATTATCATATTCAATAATATTAGTACTAGTATCATTATAAATATTAGAATTTTTATTATAAACATAATCATTATTAATAAGATTATCATTATTAGTAAAATTATCATTTTTTTTTACTAAGAACATCATTGTTAGTAAAATTATTATTATTATTAAAGTTATTATCTTTATTAAAATTATAATTTTTAAAATTAACATTTTTATTATTAGTATTATTACCATTATTACTATCATTATTATTACTATCCTTAATCTAGTATTAGTGTTAAATTAACAAATAAAGGATCTTTATATAAAAATATATTTAATACACATAACTTAACTATATTAATATCTTTAATTACTTAATATATATAAAATGAATATATTTAATTAAATAATGAAACCTATAAGTTATTAATAATAATATACATATATTTTTACGATTATATGATTTAATAGATATACAATTAATATAGGTTCGTGAATCCGAGGCCAACCCTATACTTGTTCAATGTCGTTCTATGTATTTTTACTACAAAATACATTAGGTGAGTTTCATTATTCCCTTTTTATATACATTTTTGGGCTGAGAATACATGCAAATGCTTTATTAACTATTTTACAATATTTATATGTGTGAGTTTCATTTGCCCTTTTTTTTTACTCTTTACGTTTTTGGGCTGAGAATACATGCAAATGCTTTATTAACTGTTTTACAATATTTATATGCGTGAGTTTCATTTGATTCCCTTTTACTCTTTACATTTTTGGGACTGAGAATACATGCGCTGTTTTTACAACTGTTTTATTAAATGCTTTTGAAATATATTTTGAACTGCGAATACATGAAATGCTTTTATAAATGTTTTACGAAATGGACACAAGTGATCGAAACTACATTCTATGGTTGAATTATCAAAATCGAATATGCCCCCTTTTATTAAGTCTGGTAATCTAACAATTAGGGAACAGACACCCTAATTGACGCGAACTCTAAAGATAGATCTATCGGGCCCAACAAGCCCTATCCAAAGTACCGGATGCTTTAGTACTTCGAAATTTATATCATGTCCGATGGAGGATCCCGGAATGATGGGGATATTCTTATATACATATTGTGAATGTCGGTTACCAGGTGTTCAATCCATATGAATGATATTTTTGTCTCTATGTATGGGATGCATGTTTATGAGAAATAGAAATATGAAATCTTGTGGTCTATTAAAATTATGAAATGATTGTTTACGATAAACTAATGAACTCACCAACCTTTTAGTTGACACTTGAAAGCATGTTTATTCTCAGGTATGAAAGAAATCTTCCGCTGTGCATTTGCTCATATTATATGGAGTCGTTCATGGCATATAGAGGGCAGAACCTTGCAATGGGACCAGCTGTTGAAGACTTCGTCCAGATGGATTAGGACGGGTCCTTTCATCAGTTTCTGCATGCGTAGCCAGAGCAAAAAGCCTATAAGTTGAGCATAAAATTTCAAAACACTACAAGGAGAATTGGAGAATTTTGAAAAAAAGTTCATATATCTACTTTAAAGAAATGACAATTTTTGGTTTAGCCTACAGTTTATTCGTGCAAGTCAGTCCTTCAGTTTTAAAGAAATTTCGGAACATTGTTATCTTGTAAAGTATTACCGCCATATAAAACATCAATTCAATATACTTCCAATTAGAAAGTCTTCCTAATCATGTTCTACTTCGTATTCTAGGAAATCATGGCAATTCAACTTACCAATTAGTCACAATCACATTTTGTTCATGCAAACGTCGAATAAATCTTACAAAACATTGTCTTGTTCATAACTTGAGTTTTATAAATTAAAATCACATATCTAGATGCAAATCTAATAGTTTTTGATATTTAATCCATTTATTAACATTTCATGATTTCATTCCCAAGTATGCAATTCCAGAAAATCAGATTCATACATAATCTTACTTCAATCGTTTTAATCCTAACTTTCGATCCGAATCGGAAACATGAGATATCTGAACATTAAATTAATAGTTTTTTTGAAATCTATTCAATAGTGAGCTTATTATGATCAGTAGAACATCATGTTATTACGTGAAAATCAAGAACATCACGAATTTATAACAAAACCCCAATTGCATGCATCTTTCTAACCCTTTATCAAAACCGCACGTTATCTACATGAAAAATTTATAATTTTGATATAGAAATCCAAATATGTATAAATACTAACATTATCTATCACGTAAAAATCAGTTTGGGTCAGATTAAATTCGTAGGTTTATCAAAGTAGCATGTACAGACGTTTAACGATCAAATCGAGTAACAAAATGCATATAATTGGTTATGGACATGAGCACTAACAACAATAAACTATGAATATTAATAAAAAAGTTTGAATTTTAGAACTAGGTTTATAGAACTTTTACCACTGGAGAACAAATTGTATACACCAAAACGTACAAGAGAGAAAGATGAACAATAATCCTCACTAGCACGCAAGGAATTGAGCAATAATTGACGGAGATCTTGATCATGGAAGAAGTTGACTATTTTTGGAGGTTATAGGATCTGCAAATTCGTGGGTGGAAGGAGGGAGGAGAAAAGATATGCAGTTTTAATGATTAAGGTAGACTAGGGTTTCTTAAATAAGGATTTAAATAAATAAAAGGTCCAAAATAAAAATTAGATGGAGCATGGGGGTAAACGTCGACCATTAGGGCCTAGAGAGAAGTATTTGGGCTTATTTTGATTGGTTGATGCATTCCTTGTGTGGCTCGTTAGGTGTCGTTAACCGAAATCGCAAACCGGAACGTTAACCGAACGTTTAACGAATTCTAAGCGCTTTTAATGTATAAAAATATTCTAATGAATTTTAAAGTATTATTAAAACCGAATAATTATATACAATAATTATTAAAAGTGAATTAGCATTCGTTTCGTCGCCTATTGTCGATTATCGAACCTAAAATTGGGACGTTACCCGAGCGTTAGACGATATTCTTATGTTTTTTATTTTATTTTAATTATAATAAGTTAACTATATTTTTAAAGTTAACAATTATTAAAACGTTATCCATGTTTTTCGTTGTCTCGAAAGACGTTATCAGCTGTTTTCATAACCGTACCATTTTTTATGCACTTCATAAATCGAAGCATGTTATTCTAAGATATGTCATGCATTTTAATTCTGGTAATCCTCTAAGGATCAATTATGAATTCACACAATTCAACAAGTAGAGTTCAAGCAATCACCATTAAATATTCTTGATTGTATTTTTTTTTTAAATCGGCGTAGGAAAATCGTATGATTTAACTAATGATCGTCTAGTATTTAACGGAATTTTTAATAGAAAAACTCAGGTTGTTACAGATCTAGAAACGTTAGTCAGAATCAGAAAATTCATCCACAACCGCAAGTAAACCACTCGAATTCTGAAACTGAATCTCAGTCCGAATGCAACACCAACATTCATGAGTTTGGGTGTAAACTTAGGCTTAAATGGAAGGCAAAGCCTAACCAATAAGTATTATTTTTCTCTTTCGATTTAGATTGTTTCATGATGAAGATTCTTTCTCTTAATATATGTGGGTTCGAGGTGGAAAGGGATGGTAAAATTGGTTGGTTTAAAAAATTAATTCGTGTGGTAAAACCTCACATCGTAATCTTACAAGAAACCAATCTACATGCTGTCGATATTCGTTGGATTTAACATATTTGGGGATTGGGTGATTGTAATTTCATACGAAAACCAACAAGAGGAAAATCGTGGGGTCAACTCATTATATGGGATGTGAATTATTTTGATGCTTATATTTGTGATTTTTTTTATTGCCATTCGAGGTAAATGGAGATATGCAGACAATGAAATTAATGTCCTCAATGTGTATGGGCCACACAATGACATGGATAAGAACAGAATGTGGGATTCACTCAACAATATGGTGATTCGTGACATTCAAGGTGCATGGGTTACTGGTGGAGATTTCAGCGAGGTTAGAGATCAAGATGAACATCTTAATTGTGACTACTTTAATGCAAGAGCCAAGAGATTTAACGACTTCATACAATCAAATTGTTTGAGTGATCTTCCTCTTGGGGGCTGAAAGTTTACCCGAATAAGTGGTGACGGGTTAAAATATAGTAAATTGGAACGCTTCCTTGTTTTAGAAAAGTACAAACTCATGTGGAAGAATTTATCAATGGTGGCTGTAGAAAGAAATCACTCGGACCATTGTCCAATCTTGTTGAAAAAAGAGGAAAAAGATTTTGGGCCAACACCGGTAAAATAAATTGACGATGGGTTAGAGATTGAAGGAATAGAAGATGTCATCAAAATGTCGTAGGATGAAGAACTACTTTCGTAGAACCGAAAAGATTGTATATTTCGGAAAAAGTTGAAGAGACTTAAAGAAGCCGCATAGGAGCACTTTGCAAGACAGTTTGCTTCGAGAACTTCTGAGAGACCGAGTCTTGAAGATTTTAGTTACGCTATGTTACCTCAAGAAAAGCCGATGCACTTGAATCCCCTATTACTGAAAAAAAAATCTTTGATGCAATCGGTAGCCGTGGCATTTCAAAGGCTCCGGGGCTGGATCTTTAAAAATTTTTGGGAGGTTTTTAAAAACGATCTTGTGGACGCAATTACATGGTTCTGGGAGTATGAAGAATTCTCATGAGGTTGTAACACTTCTTTTATTACTCTTATCCCCAAAATCCCAGATCCGTTGAGGTTAGGGGACTGTCGGCAGATAAATTGGTAGCTATATAACATAATAGCAAAAATCCTTTTAAACCAAATCCGTACGTTTATGCCGCGACTTGTTGGTTCTGAATAGAGTGCTTCTTAAAAGGTGGATACATTCTAGACGGGCCCCTAATCGCTAATGTAACACTTGACTTTTTGAAACAAGAAAAGAAAAAAGATATTATTTTTTGAAGTTGATTTTGAGAAGGCCTTCGATAGCCTTAATTGGGAATTTCTAATGGAGGTTATGAGTTGTATGGGCTTCGAGGTAAAATGGAGGGAATGGATGTAGTGACCCGAACTTTTCCATGTTTATATATATTAATTGAGATTGATATTTACATTATTAAATGTTTCCAACATGTTAAGTAATCAAACTTGTTAAGACTTGATTAATTGAAATATGTTTCATATAGACAATTGACCACCCAAGTTGATCGGTGATTCACGAACGTTAAAACTTGTAAAAACTATATGATGACATATATATGGATATATATATATATATATAGTTAACATGATACTATGATAAGAAAACATATCATAAAGTATATTAACAATGAACTACATATGTAAAAACAAGACTACTAACTTAATAATTTTTAAACGAGACATATATGTAACGATTATCGTTGTAAAGACATTTAATGTATATATATCATATTAAGAGATATTCATACATGATAATATCATGATAATATAATAATTTAAAATCTCATTTGATATTATAAACATTGGGTTAACAACATTTAACAAGATCGTTAACCTAAAGGTTTCAAAACAACACTTACATGTAACGACTAACGATGACTTAACGACTCAGTTAAAATGTATATACATGTAGTGTTTTAATATGTATTTATACACTTTTGAAAGACTTCAATACACTTATCAAAATACTTCTACTTAACAAAAATGCTTACAATTACATCCTCGTTCAGTTTCATCAACAATTCTACTCGTATGCACCCGTATTCGTACTCGTACAATACACAGCTTTTAGATGTATGTACTATTGGTATATACACTCCAATGATCAGCTCTTAGCAGCCCATGTGAGTCACCTAACACATGTGGGAACCATCATTTGGCAACTAGCATGAAATATCTCATAAAATTACAAAAATATGAGTAATCATTCATGACTTATTTACATGAAAACAAAATTACATATCCTTTATATCTAATCCATACACCAACGACCAAAAACACCTACAAAGACTTTCATTCTTCAATTTTCTTCATCTAATTGATCTCTCTCAAGTTCTATCTTCAAGTTCTAAGTGTTCTTCATAAATTCCAAAAGTTCTAGTTTCATAAAATCAAGAATACTTTCAAGTTTGCTAGCTCACTTCCAATCTTGTAAGGTGATCATCCAACCTCAAGAAATCTTTGTTTCTTACAGTAGGTTATCATTCTAATACAAGGTAATAATCATATTCAAACTTTGGTTCAATTTCTATAACTATAACAATCATATTTCAAGTGATGATCTTACTTGAACTTGTTTTCGTGTCATGATTTTGCTTCAAGAACTTTGAGCCATCCAAGGATCCATTGAAGCTAGATCCATTTTTCTCTTTTCCAGTAGGTTCATCCAAGGAACTTAAGGTAGTAATGATGTTCATAACATCATTCGATTCATACATATAAAGCTATCTTATTCGAAGGTTTAAACTTGTAATCACTAGAACATAGTTTAGTTAATTCTAAACTTGTTCGCAAACAAAAGTTAATCCTTCTAACTTGACTTTTAAAATTAACTAAACACATGTTCTATATCTATAGGATATGCTAACTTAATGATTTAAAACCTGGAAACACGAAAAACACCGTAAAACCGGATTTACGCCGTCGTAGTAACACCGCGGGCTATTTTGGGTTAGTTAATTAAAAACTATGATAAACTTTGATTTAAAAGTTGTTATTCTGAGAAAATGATTTTTATTATGAACATGAAACTATATCCAAAAATTATGGTTAAACTCAAAGTGGAAGTATGTTTTCTAAAATGGTCATCTAGACGTCGTTCTTTCGACTGAAATGACTACCTTTACAAAAACGACTTGTAACTTATTTTTCCGACTAGAAACCTAAACTTTTTTTGTTTAGATTCATAAAATAGAGTTCAATATGAAACCATAGCAATTTGATTCACTCAAAACGGATTTAAAATGAAGAAGTTATGGGTAAAACAAGATTGGATAATTTTTCTCATTTTAGCTACGTGAAAATTGGTAACAAATCTATTCCAACCATAACTTAATCAACTTGTATTATATATTATGTAATCTTGAGATACCATAGACACGTATACAATGTTTCGACCTATCATGTCGACACATCTATATATATTTCGGAACAACCATAGACACTCTATATGTGAATGTTGGAGTTAGCTATACAGGGTTGAGGTTGATTCCAAAATATATATAGTTTGAGTTGTGATCAATACTGAGATACGTATACACTGGGTCGTGGATTGATTCAAGATAATATTTATCGATTTATTTCTGTACATCTAACTGTGGACAACTAGTTGTAGGTTACTAACGAGGACAGCTGACTTAATAAACTTAAAACATCAAAATATATTAAAAGTGTTGTAAATATATTTTGAACATACTTTGATATATATGTATATATTGTTATAGGTTCGTGAATCAACCAGTGGCCAAGTCTTACTTCCCGACGAAGTAAAAATCTGTGAAAGTGAGTTATAGTCCCACTTTTAAAATCTAATATTTTTGGGATGAGAATACATGCAGGTTTTATAAATGATTTACAAAATAGACACAAGTACGTGAAACTACATTCTATGGTTGAATTATCGAAATTGAATATGCCCCTTTTTATTAAGTCTGGTAATCTAAGAATTAGGGAACAGACACCCTAATTGACGCGAATCCTAAAGATAGATCTATTGGGCCTAACAAACCCCATCCAAAGTACCGGATGCTTTAGTACTTCGAAATTTATATCATATCCGAAGGGTGTCCCGGAATGATGGGGATATTCTTATATATGCATCTTGTTATTGTCGGTTACCAGGTGTTCACCATATGAATGATTTTTATCTCTATGTATGGGATGTGTATTGAAATATGAAATCTTGTGGTCTATTGTTACGATTTGATATATATAGGTTAAACCTATAACTCACCAACATTTTTGTTGACGTTTTAAGCATGTTTATTCTCAGGTGATTATTAAGAGCTTCCGCTGTCGCATACTTAAATAAGGACAAGATTTGGAGTCCATGCTTGTATGATATTGTTTAAAAACTGCATTCAAGAAACTTATTTTGTTGTAACATATTTGTATTGTAAACCATTATGTAATGGTCGTGTGTAAACAGGATATTTTAGATTATCATTATTTGATAATCTACGTAAAGCTTTTTAAACCTTTATTGATGAAATAAAGGTTATGGTTTGTTTAAAAATGAATGCAGTCTTTGAAAAACGTCTCATATAGAGGTCAAAACCTCGCAACGAAATCAATTAATATGGAACGTTTTTAATCAATAAGAACGGGACATTTCAGTTGGTATCCGAGCGTTGGTCTTAGAGAACCAGAAAATTTGCATTAGTGTGTCTTATCGAGTTTGTTAGGATGCATTAGTGAGTCTGGACTTCGACCGTGTTTTCTTTAAAAATGATTGCTTAACATTTTTGTTGGAAACTATATATTTTTAACATATGAATATTATGTGATATATTAATCTCTTAACGTGTTTGATATTATGTGATAGATGTCTACCTCTAGAACAAGTCCCATTGACTCACCTAATAATAATGAAGAGTCAAATGTAAATTGGAATGATTTGTGGACTGATTCACAAGTTCCCGAAGAGGAACCGGAAGAAGAGTCAGAACCGGAAGAAGAATCGGAACCGGAAGAAGAATCGGAACCGGATGAAGAAATAGAACCGGTGGGGGAAATAATAAAACGGTTAAGTAAAAGAAAATCCTCAACCAACCGACCAAAGTTAATTATGGTCAATGGTGTTTCCGTCAAGGAAGCAAAATATTGGGAGGATTACCAATTCTCCGATGAATCGGATTCCGACGAGAATTCCGATGATGTTATAGAAATTACCCCAACTGAATTTAAAAAGGCAAAAGAAAATAATAAGGGAAAGGGCATAAAAATGGGGAAATCTAATTCCAACCCCGATGAACTTTATATGTATCGTCAACCCCCGAAGTCCTTAAGTTGTAACAATGACCCGGGAACCTCTAAACCACCAGGTTTTTCTAAACCAATGTGGACAACGACGGCTCGTATTAGGGGAACATCATATATCCCTAGAAACTTGGCAAAACGAACCAAAACCGAAGAAGAAGAAACGAGCGAGTCAGAATAAGATAGTTGTATTCGTGTGGTGTAATATATGTAATATAGTGTTCTTATGCTTTATGATATATGTAAAAATTGCTTGTATTAATAAGTATTTTTTTATGAAACTAACTCTTGTCTATTTTACAGTTTAAAAATACAAAATGGATAGACAACCCAATATTTTAAGAGACCTACCCGGAGACATGATTGATGAAATCTTGTCTAGAGCCGGCCAGAATTCTTCGGCACAACTATTTAAGGCGAGATCAGTTTGTAAGACATTCGAAGAACGTTCCAAGAATGTCTTGGTTTATAAGAGACTTTCGTTTGAAATATGGGGGATATCACATTGGGAAACCCATAAGTTACGATGTGTTTACTTTGACGCATATATTGCGGGGAACCCAAATGCTATTTTACGCAACGGGTTAAGAAATTATTTTGACTCAATATATCCGAATATTGGACTTCGTGATTTAGAAAAAGCGGCTAACATGCAACATAAAGAAGCATGTTATGCTTACGGATTAGTAATGTTCGCTTCTCACCAAAGTGAGAACAAGAACATTGGGCTACAACTATTAAACAAAACGTTTCCACAAGTGACGGAGTCGGTAATTGGGGTAAGAAATGAGGTTTTTAGATTATTACGGGACTGTTGGACATTACGTAACCCTCGTCCCTTTGATGACGTTACAACACGCTGTCTTATCAACGGCCATAACGGTTATGTTGCACAAGACCAAGGATGGGAAGTAGTCCTAGTAAAACCAGAATGCATGACTTGTTTCTGGACGTATGAATTACGTGTCTTTATTGCCTTTGCTGAACGACTTGTGTACTAGCTAGAATTGTCTTCACAACTATCTTGTATCAAAGTTATTGTGTGCTATATTTCATGCTTTATGTAAAATAAGCGGTATTGTAAGTTTGTAAAATATTGTATAAAAGTTTGAACGCGAAATATTATTATAATCAGTTTTTCATATAGAATTGTAGTAGTTGAATTGTATATTAGCTACTAAGTATGAACTTAACGGGTAGGTACTACCCGAATTTAAACTTATAAAACGCTAATATGAAGAAAAAGCTTTTATAAATGAGTTCATATTATGCTACGAAATACTATTAACTACTCTTAATATTCTGTATGATTAACTTGTTCCATTTAACTATTTTGAAGGAAATGGCACCGACTACTCGACACACCGTGAATATGAATGAAGAGGAATTCCGTACTTTTCTAGCTTCAAACATAGCCGCAGTACAGGCTGCGCTACATACCAACAATAACCTTGGATCTAGCAGTACAGGAAATCGTGTAGGATGCACCTACAAAGAATTCACTGCCTGCAAACCTTTGGAATTTGATGGAACCGAAGGACCGATCGGATTGAAACGGTGGACCGAGAAGGTTGAATCGGTGTTTGCCATAAGTAAGTGTACTGAAGAGGACAAAGTGAAGTACGCTACGCATACCTTCACAGGTTCTGCGTTAACATGGTGGAATACCTATCTAGAGCAAGTGGGACAAGATGATGCGTACGCACTACCGTGGTCAGCATTCAAGCACTTGATGAACGAGAAGTACCGTCCCAGAACCGAGGTCAATAAGCTCAAGACAGAACTTAGAGGGTTACGAACCCAAGGATTTGATATTACCACGTACGAAAGACGATTCACAGAATTGTGCCTATTGTGTCCGGGAGCATTCGAAGATGAGGAAGAGAAGATCGACGCGTTTGTGAAAGGATTACCGGAAAGAATCCAAGAAGATATAAGTTCACACGAGCCCGCCTCCATACAACAGGCATGTAGAATGGCTCACAAACTAGTGAACCAGATTGAAGAAAGAATTAAAGAACAGACTGCTGAAGAGGCCAATGTGAAGCAAGTCAAAAGAAAGTGGGAGGAAAACGGTGATAAGAATCACCAATACAACAACAACAGCAATTACAACAATAATCGCAACAATTATCCCAACAATCGCAACATCAATCGCAACTACAACAAACGGCCCAACAACAACAACAACAACAACAACAGCAACTACAACAATCATCCCAACAACAATAATAACCGCAACAACAACAACAATCAGAAGCAACTATGCCAAAGGTGTGAAAAGAATCACTCGGGGTTCTGCACCAAATTTTGCAACAAATGTAAAAGAAATGGTCATAGCGCAGCGAAGTGTGAGGTCTACGGACCAGGGGTTAATAGAACGAAAGGAACAAATGGTGTCGGAACGAGTAATGGCGGAGCAAGTAGTGTCGGAGCAAGTTATGCCAATGTAGTTTGTTATAAATGTGGAAAACCAGGCCACATTATTAGAAATTGCCCGAACCAGGAGAACACGAATGGACAAGGCCGTGGAAGAGTTTTCAATATTAATGCGGTAGAGGCACAGGAAGACCCGGAGCTTGTTACGGGTACGTTTCTTATTGACAATAAATCTGCTTACGTTTTATTTGATTCGGGTGCGGATAGAAGCTATATGAGTAGAGATTTTTGTGCTAAATTAAGTTGTCCATTGACGCCTTTGGATAGTAAATTTTTACTCGAATTAGCAAATGGTAAATTAATTTCAGCAGATAATATATGTCGGAATCGAGAAATTAAACTGGTTAGCGAAACATTTAAGATTGATTTGATACCAGTAGAGTTAGGGAGTTTTGATGTGATAATCGGTATGGACTGGTTGAAAGAAGTGAAAGCGGAGATCGTTTGTTACAAAAATGCAATTCGCATTATACGAGAAAAAGGAAAACCCTTAATGGTGTACGGAGAAAAGGGCAACACGAAGCTACATCTTATTAGTAATTTGAAGGCACAAAAACTAATAAGAAAAGGTTGCTATGCTGTTCTAGCACACGTCGAGAAAGTACAAACTGAAGAAAAGAGCATCAATGATGTTCCCATTGCAAAAGAATTTCCCGATGTATTTCCGAAAGAATTACCGGGATTACCCCCACATCGATCCGTTGAATTTCAAATAGATCTTGTACCAGGAGCTGCACCAATAGCTCGTGCTCCTTACAGACTCGCACCCAGCGAGATGAAAGAACTGCAAAGCCAATTACAAGAACTTTTAGAGCGTGGTTTCATTCGACCAAGCACATCACCGTGGGGAGCTCCTGTTTTGTTTGTCAAGAAGAAAGATGGTACATTCAGGTTGTGTATCGACTACCGAGAGTTGAACAAACTTACCATCAAGAACCGCTACCCACTACCGAGAATCGACGACTTATTTGATCAACTACAAGGCTCGTCTGTTTATTCAAAGATTGACTTACGTTCCGGGTATCATCAAATGCGGGTGAAAGAAGATGATATTCCAAAGACTGCTTTCAGAACACGTTACGGTCATTACGAGTTTATGGTCATGCCGTTTGGTTTAACTAATGCACCAGCTGTGTTCATGGACCTTATGAACCGAGTGTGTGGACCATACCTTGACAAGTTTGTCATTGTTTTCATTGATGACATACTTATTTACTCAAAGAATGACCAAGAACACGGTGAACATTTGAGAAAGGTGTTAGAAGTATTGAGGAAGGAAGAATTGTACGCTAAGTTTTCAAAGTGTGCATTTTGGTTGGAAGAAGTTCAATTCCTCGGTCACATAGTGAACAAAGAAGGTATTAAGGTGGATCCGGCAAAGATAGAAACTGTTGAAAAGTGGGAAACCCCGAAAACTCCGAAACACATACGCCAGTTTTTAGGACTAGCTGGTTACTACAGAAGGTTCATCCAAGACTTTTCCAGAATAGCAAAACCCTTGACTGCATTAACGCATAAAGGGAAGAAATTTGAATGGAATGATGAACAAGAGAAAGCGTTTCAGTTATTGAAGAAAAAGCTAACTACGGCACCTATATTGTCATTGCCTGAAGGGAATGATGATTTTGTGATTTATTGTGACGCATCAAAGCAAGGTCTCGGTTGTGTATTAATGCAACGAACGAAGGTGATTGCTTATGCGTCTAGACAATTGAAGATTCACGAACAAAATTATACGACGCATGATTTGGAATTAGGCGCGGTTGTTTTTGCATTAAAGACTTGGAGGCACTACTTATATGGGGTCAAAAGTATTATATATACCGACCACAAAAGTCTTCAACACATATTTAATCAGAAACAACTGAATATGAGGCAGCGTAGGTGGATTGAATTATTGAATGATTACGATTTTGAGATTCGTTACCACCCGGGGAAGGCAAATGTGGTAGCCGATGCCTTGAGCAGGAAGGACAGAGAACCCATTCGAGTAAAATCTATGAATATAATGATTCATAATAACATTACTACTCAAATAAAGGAGGCGCAACAAGGAGTTTTAAAAGAGGGAAATTTAAAGGATGAAATACCCAAAGGATCGGAGAAGCATCTTAATATTCGGGAAGACGGAACCCGATATAGGGCTGAAAGGATTTGGGTACCAAAATTTGGAGATATGAGAGAAATGGTACTTAGAGAAGCTCATAAAACCAGATACTCAATACATCCTGGAACGGGGAAGATGTACAAGGATCTCAAGAAACATTTTTGGTGGCCGGGTATGAAAGCCGATGTTGCTAAATACGTAGGAGAATGTTTGACGTGTTCTAAGGTTAAAGCTGAGCATCAGAAACCATCAGGTCTACTTCAACAACCCGAAATCCCGGAATGGAAATGGGAAAACATTACCATGGATTTCATCACTAAATTGCCAAGGACTGCAAGTGGTTTTGATACTATTTGGGTAATAGTTGATCGTCTCACCAAATCAGCACACTTCCTACCAATAAGAGAAGATGACAAGATGGAGAAGTTAGCACGACTGTATTTGAAGGAAGTCGTCTCCAGACATGGAATACCAATCTCTATTATCTCTGATAGGGATGGCAGATTTATTTCAAGATTCTGGCAGACATTACAGCAAGCATTAGGAACTCGTCTAGACATGAGTACTGCCTATCATCCACAAACTGATGGGCAGAGCGAAAGGACGATACAAACGCTTGAAGACATGCTACGAGCATGTGTTATTGATTTCGGAAACAGTTGGGATCGACATCTACCGTTAGCAGAATTTTCCTACAACAACAGCTACCATTCAAGCATTGAGATGGCGCCGTTTGAAGTACTTTATGGTAGAAAGTGCAGGTCTCCGATTTGTTGGAGTGAAGTGGGGGATAGACAGATTACGGGTCCAGAGATTATACAAGAAACTACCGAGAAGATCATCCAAATTCAACAACGGTTGAAAACCGCCCAAAGTCGACAAAAGAGCTACGCTGACATTAAAAGAAAAGATATAGAATTTGAAATTGGAGAGATGGTCATGCTTAAAGTTGCACCTTGGAAAGGCGTTGTTCGATTTGGTAAACGAGGGAAATTAAATCCAAGGTATATTGGACCATTCAAGATTATTGATCGTGTCGGACCAGTAGCTTACCGACTAGAGTTACCTCAACAACTCGCGGCTGTACATAACACTTTCCACGTCTCGAATTTAAAGAAATGTTTTGCTAAAGAAGATCTCACTATTCCGTTAGATGAAATCCAAATCAACGAAAAACTTCAATTCATCGAAGAACCCGTCGAAATAATGGATCGTGAGGTTAAAAGACTTAAGCAAAACAAGATACCAATTGTTAAGGTTCGATGGAATGCTCGTAGAGGACCTGAGTTCACCTGGGAGCGTGAAGATCAGATGAAGAAGAAATACCCGCATCTATTTCCAGAAGATTCGTCAACACCTTCAACAGCTTAAAATTTCGGGACGAAATTTATTTAACGGGTAGGTACTGTAGTGACCCGAACTTTTCCATGTTTATATATATTAATTGAGATTGATATTTACATTATTAAATGTTTCCAACATGTTAAGTAATCAAACTTGTTAAGACTTGATTAATTGAAATATGTTTCATATAGACAATTGACCACCCAAGTTGATCGGTGATTCACGAACGTTAAAACTTGTAAAAACTATATGATGACATATATATGGATATATATATATATATATATATAGTTAACATGATACTATGATAAGAAAACATATCATAAAGTATATTAACAATGAACTACATATGTAAAAACAAGACTACTAACTTAATAATTTTTAAACGAGACATATATGTAACGATTATCGTTGTAAAGACATTTAATGTATATATATCATATTAAGAGATATTCATACATGATAATATCATGATAATATAATAATTTAAAATCTCATTTGATATTATAAACATTGGGTTAACAACATTTAACAAGATCGTTAACCTAAAGGTTTCAAAACAACACTTACATGTAACGACTAACGATGACTTAACGACTCAGTTAAAATGTATATACATGTAGTGTTTTAATATGTATTTATACACTTTTGAAAGACTTCAATACACTTATCAAAATACTTCTACTTAACAAAAATGCTTACAATTACATCCTCGTTCAGTTTCATCAACAATTCTACTCGTATGCACCCGTATTCGTACTCGTACAATACACAGCTTTTAGATGTATGTACTATTGGTATATACACTCCAATGATCAGCTCTTAGCAGCCCATGTGAGTCACCTAACACATGTGGGAACCATCATTTGGCAACTAGCATGAAATATCTCATAAAATTACAAAAATATGAGTAATCATTCATGACTTATTTACATGAAAACAAAATTACATATCCTTTATATCTAATCCATACACCAACGACCAAAAACACCTACAAACACTTTCATTCTTCAATTTTCTTCATCTAATTGATCTCTCTCAAGTTCTATCTTCAAGTTCTAAGTGTTCTTCATAAATTCCAAAAGTTCTAGTTTCATAAAATCAAGAATACTTTCAAGTTTGCTAGCTCACTTCCAATCTTGTAAGGTGATCATCCAACCTCAAGAAATCTTTGTTTCTTACAGTAGGTTATCATTCTAATACAAGGTAATAATCATATTCAAACTTTGGTTCAATTTCTATAACTATAACAATCTTATTTCAAGTGATGATCTTACTTGAACTTGTTTTCGTGTCATGATTTTGCTTCAAGAACTTTGAGCCATCCAAGGATCCATTGAAGCTAGATCCATTTTTCTCTTTTCCAGTAGGTTCATCCAAGGAACTTAAGGTAGTAATGATGTTCATAACATCATTCGATTCATACATATAAAGCTATCTTATTCGAAGGTTTAAACTTGTAATCACTAGAACATAGTTTAGTTAATTCTAAACTTGTTCGCAAACAAAAGTTAATCCTTCTAACTTGACTTTTAAAATCAACTAAACACATGTTCTATATCTATAGGATATGCTAACTTAATGATTTAAAACCTGGAAACACGAAAAACACCGTAAAACCGGATTTACGCCGTCGTAGTAACACCGCGGGCTATTTTGGGTTAGTTAATTAAAAACTATGATAAACTTTGATTTAAAAGTTGTTATTCTGAGAAAATGATTTTTATTATAAACATGAAACTATATCCAAAAATTATGGTTAAACTCAAAGTGGAAGTATGTTTTCTAAAATGGTCATCTAGACGTCGTTCTTTCGACTGAAATGACTACCTTTACAAAAACGACTTGTAACTTATTTTTCCGACTAGAAACCTAAACTTTTTTTGTTTAGATTCATAAAATAGAGTTCAATATAAAACCATAGCAATTTGATTCACTCAAAACGGATTTAAAATGAAGAAGTTATGGGTAAAACAAGATTGGATAATTTTTCTCATTTTAGCTACGTGAAAATTGGTAACAAATCTATTCCAACCATAACTTAATCAACTTGTATTATATATTATGTAATCTTGAGATACCATAGACACGTATACAATGTTTCGACCTATCATGTCGACACATCTATATATATTTCGGAACAACCATAGACACTCTATATGTGAATGTTGGAGTTAGCTATACAGGGTTGAGGTTGATTCCAAAATATATATAGTTTGAGTTGTGATCAATACTGAGATACGTATACACTGGGTCGTGGATTGATTCAAGATAATATTTATCGATTTATTTCTGTACATCTAACTGTGGACAACTAGTTGTAGGTTACTAACGAGGACAGCTGACTTAATAAACTTAAAACATCAAAATATATTAAAAGTGTTGTAAATATATTTTGAACATACTTTGATATATATGTATATATTGTTATAGGTTCGTGAATCAACCAGTGGCCAAGTCTTACTTCCCGACGAAGTAAAAATCTGTGAAAGTGAGTTATAGTCCCACTTTTAAAATCTAATATTTTTGGGATGAGAATACATGCAGGTTTTATAAATGATTTACAAAATAGACACAAGTACGTGAAACTACATTCTATGGTTGAATTATCGAAATTGAATATGCCCCTTTTTATTAAGTCTGGTAATCTAAGAATTAGGGAACAGACACCCTAATTGACGCGAATCCTAAAGATAGATCTATTGGGCCTAACAAACCCCATCCAAAGTACCGGATGCTTTAGTACTTCGAAATTTATATCATATCCGAAGGGTGTCCCGGAATGATGGGGATATTCTTATATATGCATCTTGTTATTGTCGGTTACCAGGTGTTCACCATATGAATGATTTTTATCTCTATGTATGGGATGTGTATTGAAATATGAAATCTTGTGGTCTATTGTTACGATTTGATATATATAGGTTAAACCTATAACTCACCAACATTTTTGTTGACGTTTTAAGCATGTTTATTCTCAGGTGATTATTAAGAGCTTCCGCTGTCGCATACTTAAATAAGGACAAGATTTGGAGTCCATGCTTGTATGATATTGTTTAAAAACTGCATTCAAGAAACTTATTTTGTTGTAACATATTTGTATTGTAAACCATTATGTAATGGTCGTGTGTAAACAGGATATTTTAGATTATCATTATTTGATAATCTACGTAAAGCTTTTTAAACCTTTATTGATGAAATAAAGGTTATGGTTTGTTTAAAAATGAATGCAGTCTTTGAAAAACGTCTCATATAGAGGTCAAAACCTCGCAACGAAATCAATTAATATGGAACGTTTTTAATCAATAAGAACGGGACATTTCAATGGATACTTGCTTGTCTCAAATTGGCTTCCATCTCGGTTTTGGTTAACAACTCACCTACTAGAGAATTCTCAATGGATAGAGGGCTATGACAAGGTGATCGTCTTTCACCCTTTTTATTCATATTGGCGGCGGAAGGTTTGAATATCCTAACGAAATCCACGATTGACCTGGGGCTATTCAAAGGAGTTGAAGTTGGGAGGGATAAGATTCTAATTTCACATCTTTAATATGCGAATGATATCATTTTATTCAGGGAGTGGCGTAGGTCCAATGCCTTAAATCTCATCAACATACTCAAATATTTTGAGTTAGATTCGGGCCTAAAAGACAATTTACATAAGAGTTGTTTATATGGTGTGGGTTCGAATACATCGGAAGTTAAGTCCATGGCAAGTTTGATGGGGTGTCAAGTGGGTATTTTTCCATCTGTCTACCTTGGTCTACCTATTGGGGTAAAGATGAATAAAATAAGCTCATGGAATTGGATTATTGAAAAATTCATGAAAAAGCTTTCAAGTTGGAAAAGGTGCTCGATGTCATTTGGAATAAGATTAACTCTCATTAACTCCGTCTTCACTAGTTTACCGTTGTATTTTTTCTATGCTATTTCTTGCGCCCACGTGTGTCCTTAAACTTCCCGAGAGTGTTAGACGTAATTTCTTATGGGGTGGGGATGATTCTGCAAATAAAATGTCTTGGGTTAAATGGGTAAACACTATTTCATCCTATGGGTCAGGGGGTTTAAATATTGGGAATCTCAAAAGTAAAAACCTTGCCTTATTAGGAAAATGGTGGTGGAGGTTCAAAATCGAAACCAATTCTTTATGGGCACAAGTTATTCGTAGCATATATGGTTCAAATGGCAGCCTAATGTCAGGGTATGGGACTTCTCATGCCTTGGCATCAGGTGTCTGGTATAACATTATTTGTGAAGGATCTCAAATTGAAGGACTATCGGTGATGGTAGCGCAATATCTTTTTGGAATGACACATGGATCGGTAAAAACCTTTTGCATGTCTTATTCCCCAGGTTATTTAGGTTAAAAAAAGCCCCGACGTGTGAATTAAGGATCGAATCAAACAGGCAGCGGGAGCTACGAATTCAGGTGCTGCTGATGATACCGCAGCTATCGTTTCAGCAAATACTACTTCGACCTTCATCGTCAACGTATACTGAGCTTACTGGGATTGGAAGACGCTTCCATCGTGGCACACTAGTGATGAAGTCGATAAACTTCTTGATCTTATTCATGCATTTCAATTTAATAAAGATAATGGGGACTCATGGCATTGGTGATTGGCAACAACTGGCTTATATACGATTAAAAAAATGTCGTCAATCTTCGATGATCGTATTATTGCAGGTTCTTCTTCAACACAAGAAACGATGTTGAACTCTCTTGTCCCGAAAAAGGTTAGAATTTTCGTATGGAGAGCTATAAAAAAATAGCTCCCCGTGCGAATGGAACTTGACAAGAGGAGGATAGATCTTCACACCTAATGGTGTATCCTATGGGCTACATGCATAAAAGTATCATTTTTGTACGGAAAAATCACTTGAAACGCATAAAAATAGCAGAAACAATAATATTTTACTATACAGCCTTTCAGCGTTTTCCGATTATAATAGGCCGCTCAGCATCATACGTAAGCCCTGAAGGTAGCTTCCATGTTTAAGCCCTTATATAACCACGTGAGCAGCACACATGCCACGTCAGTGCCAAGCTCAAGACGGTCATGCAAACTTCGCATAAATCAATAAGTCATTATCTGACACGTGTATCCGAATATCATGGAGGATCTGTGCCTATAAATAGACCCCCCTGTGTCACCACATTACATCATTTAGTCACTTGTGGTAGAGAACACACTTTCTCTCTCACATAATACTTTCTCACTCTAGAACTTCAACCCTTACCAACAACCCGCTAGACGGACCACTTCACAGTTTGGTCCCGGAAGATTGATAAGGCCACCCCACGAAGAACTCTTCCGTGATCCGAGTCTGTAGGGATTTATCCTGAGGGCAAACATCAATTGACAACATTTCTCACCACACTGAGCAGTTCTTGTATTGTACTGGTAAATATTAGCCGCTAGCCGGAAAATAGTACCAACATATGGCGTCATCCGTTCTAAAGAATCACTCAACCCTAATGAATAAGAAAGACAACAAACAAAGGGTAATCTCCATTGAAGCAAATATGATACATAAATGGAAAGCCAGACAACGCAGGAAGGCAAAAACTTTAGAAGAGTGGAAACAACAGTTAATTGCATTTCCTTCCTTATTTTATACTAATTCCTCTGATGCTCCAGTAGTAATCGAAGCCAGAATTGCAAACTGCATCGTTGGAGGAATTTATACTGACACTGGAGCAGGGGCAGATATCATGTACGAACACTGTTTTGTACAATTGCCAGAGCGAGTGAAGCAAACAATAAAAGATATGCTTGTTCTATTAGCAAGTTTTTCTAATGAACCATCATGGTTAGAAGGAAGCATAACTTAGGAGGTAGTATTGGGAAAGACACCATAATAAAAGAACAACCCATATAGAGTTTCTGGTAGTTAAAGAAAAATGACAATACAATTTTATTTTTGGATGATGTGCATTGATGACTTTTGGAGCTGTAACATCAATGGTGCATGGATTGATGAAATTCTCTACACCAGCTGGAGTAGCAACTTTATATGCAGAGCAGAGAAGATCTATTGATTTTTTTCAAATAAGTCGAACAACTGTTAAACCAATAATACATAGTGATGGATCCACATCTCCAAATCCATTAACAAAAGAAATCAAAGAAAAACTCCATAATATTTTAGCAACGAATTTGGATGTATTTGCATGGCAAGTTTCTGACATGACTGGGGTACCAAGAAATAAAGCTGACATAAGCTAAATGTAAATCCAAATATTCCACCAGTTCGTCAAAAGAGAAGAGGTATGGCTTTAAAACAGAGCAGTATCTCAGGGATGAAGTTAGAGATTTGGTGGACACAAAAATCTTGAGAGAAGTTAAATACCAAATGTCGGTAGAAAATCCAGTAATGGTAAAGAAACTAGACAACACTTGGAGAATGTGTGTAAATTTTACAGATCTAAATAAAGCTTGTCCAAAGGATAACTATCATGTACCATAGATCCATTGGACGGTATAATCTTTGGCTGGATTGTGTTATAAATTCTTTCTAGATTCCTACAAATAATACCATCGGATTCTAATTGCAGCAAAAGATGATGATAAAACAGATTTTCACACGACGGATGGAATTTTCTGTTATATAAAAATGCCTTTGTTAGGACCCAAAGTTAGTAAGTTTAAAGTGAATAAAGCTTAATTAGAAGGTTCTATAGAGGAGGGCTCTATATAGAACCTAAGTAGTTCTAACTAGAGAGCCATTGTATTGTATTGAGTTTAAGAAGTTGTGGAATGTAATTTCGTCCGAATTACTCTCTGTCTGAATCTGTTGCATTCTGTTTGAATCTCATTCTTTCTCTTGATTCTTCATTATTCAATCATGATCTGACCTATCATTTGGTATCAGAGCGTCCAGGAAGTGATTCTCTATCACTAGATCGATCTAGATTTCGAAGAATTCAAGTTTTGATCAAATTCGTTCACTTTGAATCAGATTCGCACGATTCGAATATGTAGTTCTAATGTTTAGATTTTCTTATAAAGTTCAGTGAAGGTGTGTTATAATTGATAGAAAGTAATTCAATCAACAGAAAAGCTTAATTTCAATAATTATGAAGATTCAAGCAAATTATTAGAGTTTGTGGCTAAAACTCTCATATTTGGTCAATTCAAGCTTGATTTTGTGTTATGTTGAAGATTAGTGGATTCAGTGTTGCTCGTTTAGTGTCTATGCATCTTTTTGATGGATTGATTTTCTCAATTGCACTTAAGTTGAGAATTTGATCAACATTTTCACGCTTAACTACCTGTGTGAATCTGCTTCAATTGGTAAATTCAACGCGGGTGTTACTGTTTGAGGTGTGTATTTGATTAAGTCACATTTTCTCAAGTGATATGAAGCTAATTCAAGTGATTCCAGAGGATTTTGTACAATTCTCATATTTTCAGTCACAGATTCGCTCGTTTCAACTACTATAGTTGACATTCGCACGAAGATTCTAACAATAGATTCTCACACCAATTCGCACGTTAGTTTTTCACTTTTTACTAACGTGTTTCCTTTTGCAGAAAAGTGACCGAATCTCACAACGGGTGTTAATCATCTGAATCATAGTGTTTGTGATTCAATTTGAATCATAACTGTGAGAATCTCACACGTCCGAATCTGACAAACTGAGAGAATCTCAGTTTATATTTACATTATCCGAATCGGTGTTTTTGATGTTTCATTATGCGATTCTTACACTGTACGAATCAGTGTCTGAATCTCCTGATACTTAACAGAGATACTGTCCGAATCTGACAGCATCTTTAATATTGTTACTGTAGGAATCTGCTAGTTATCTTTAATATTGTTACTGTAGGAATCTGACAGCATCTTTAATATTGTTACTGTGGGAATTTTCAGAAACTTCATGTTGATCTCAGCATCTTTAATATTGACACCTTTTTACTGTGGGAATCTGCTAGTTATCTTTAATATTGTTACTGTCCGAATCTACCTTGACAAGTGTATTGTCCTAATTTGTCAAAATGTCTACTCAATATACTTTGATTATTGGATCCGGTTCCAAACCTCCTGTTCTTTTTTATGACAAAAATTACTAGTGGCTGCAACGTATTGTAGTGACCCGAACTTTTCCATATTTATTTATATTAATTGAATTTGATAATTACATGATTAAGTGTTTCCAACATGTTAAGCAATCAAACTTGTTAAGACGTGATTAATTGAAATAGGTTTCATATAGACAATTGACCACCCAAGTTGACCGGTGATTCACGAACGTTAAAACTTGTAAAAACTATATGATGACATATATATGGTTACATATATAGTTAACATGATATTATGATAAGTAAGTATCTCATTACGTATTTTAACTATGCGTATCTACATAAAAATGAGACTATTGAATTAAGAAAACTCAAAAACGATATATATAACAATTATTGTTATAACAACGTCTTACTAAATACATATGAATCATAATAAGATATTGATACACTATGTTTAATCATGAAATGATAATTAAACATGTCATTAAGTGTATTAACAATGAACTACATATATAAAAACAAGACTACTAACTTAATGATTTCGAAACGAGACATATATGTAACGATTATCGTTGTAACAACATTAAACTGTATATATATCATACTAAAATATATTAATATATCATAATATCATGATAAAGTAATAATTTAACATCTCTTTAGATATTATAAACAATGGGTTAACAAAATTTAACAAGATCGTTAACCTAAAGGTTTCAAAACAACATTTACATGTAACGACTAACGATGACTTAACGACTCAATTAAAATGTATATACATGTAGTGTTTTAATATGTATTCATACACTTTTTAAAGACTTCAAGACACTTATCAAAATACTTCTACTTAACAAAAATGCTTACAATTACATCCTCATTCAGTTTCATCAACAATTCTACTCGTATGCACCCGTATTCGTACTCGTACAATACACAACTTTTAGATGTACGTAATATTGGTATATACACTCCAATGATTAGCTCCTAGCAGCCCATGTGAGTCACCTAACATATGTGGGAACCATCATTTGGCAACTAGCATGAAATATCTCATAAAATTACAAAAATATTAGTAATCATTCATGACTTATTTACATGTAAACAAAATTACATATCCTTTATATCTAATCCATATACCAACGACCAAAAACACCTACAAACACTTTCATTCTTCAATTTTCTTCATCTAATTAATCTCTCTCAAGTTCTATCTTCAAGTTCTAAGTGTTCTTCATAAATTATATAAGTTCTAGTTTCATAAAATCAAGAATACTTCCAAGTTTGCTAGCTTACTTCCAATCTTGTAAAGTGATCAACCAACCTTAAGAAATTTTTTTTTATTTACAGTAAGATATCTTTCTAATACAAGGTAAAACTCATATTCAAACTTTGATTCCATTTCTATAACTATAACAATCTTATTTCGAGTGGAAATCTTACTTGAACTTGTTTTCGTGTCATGATTCTGCTTCAAGAACTTTCAAGCCATCCAAGGATCCTTTGAAGCTAGATCTATTTTTCTCATTTCCAGTAGGTTTATCCACAAAACCTGAGGTATTAATGATGTTCATAACATCATTCGATTCATATATATAAAACTACCTTATTCGAAGGTTTAAACTTGAAATCACTAGAACATAGTTTAGTTAATTCTAAACTTGTTCGCAAACAAAAGTTAATCCTTCTAACTTGACTTTTAAAATCAACTAAACACATGTTCTATATTTATATGATATGCTAACTTAATGATTTAAAACCTGGAAACACGAAAAACACCGTAAAACCGGACATACGCCGTCGTAGTAACACCGCAGGCTGTTTTGGGTTTGATAATTAAAAACTATGATAAACTTTGATTTAAAAGTTGTTCTTCTGGGAAAATGATTTTTCTTATGAACATGAAACTATATCCAAAAATCATGGTTAAACTCAAAGTGGAAGTATGTTTTTCAAAATGGTCATCAATCGTTCTTTCGACTGAAATGACTACCTCTTACAAAAACGACTTGTAACTTATATTTCCGACTATAAACCTATAGTTTTTCTATTTAGATTCATAAAATAGAGTTCAATATGAAACCATAGCAATTTAAATCACTCAAAACGGATTTAAAACGAAGAAGTTACGGGTAAAACAAGATTGGATGTTTTTTTATTGTTGTAGCTACGGGAAATATTGTAAAAAATCTATATTAATGATATCCTAGCTAACTTATATTGTATTATACATGTATTCTAATATATTATGTAATCTTGGGATACCATAGACACGTATGCAAATGTTTTGACATATCATATCGATCCATCTATATATATTATTTTGAACAACCATAGACACTCTATATGCAGTAATGTTGGAGTTAGCTTTACAGAGTTGAGGTTGATTCCAAAAATATATATACTTTGAGTTGTGATCTAGCCTGAGACATGTATACACTGGGTTGTAGATTGGGTCAAGATAATATATATCAATTTATTTTCTGTACATCTAACTATGGACAACTAGTTGTAGGTTACTAACGAGGACAACTGACTTAATAAACTTAAAACATTAAAACATATTAAAAATGTTGTAAATATATTTTGAACATACTTTGATATATATGTACATATTTGTTATAGGTTCGTGAATCGACCAGTGGCCAAGTCTTACTTCCCGACGAAGTAAAAATCTGTGAAAGTGAGTTATAGTCCCACTTTTAAAATCTAATATTTTGGGATGAGAATACATGCAGTTTTATAAATGTTTTACGAAATAGACACAAGTAATTGAAACTACATCATATCCGAAGAATTAGTAAACCGATCTACTAATTGACGTGAATCTTAAAGATAGATCTATTGGGCCTAACGAACCCCATCCAAAGTACCGGATGCTTTAGTACTTCGAATTCGTTTTTATCATGTCCGAAGGATTTCCCGAAATGACAGGGGATATTCTTATATGTATCTTGTTAATGTCGGTTACCAGGTGTTCACCATATGAATGATTTTTATCTCTATGTATGGGATGTATATTGAAATATGAAATATTGTGGTCTATTATTATGATTTGATAATATATAGGTTAAACCTATAACTCACCAACATTTTTTTGACGTTTTAAGCATGTTTATTCTCAGGTGATTATTAAGAGCTTCCGCTGTTGCATACTAAAATAAGGACAAGATTTGGAGTCCATGCTTGTATGATATTATGTAAAAACTGCATTCAAGAAACTTATTTTTGATGTAATATATTCTTATTGTATACCATTATGTAATGGTCGTGTGTAAACAGTATATTTTAGATTATCATTATTTGATAATCTACGTAATGCTTTTTAAAACTTTATAGATAAAATAAAGGTTATGGTTGTTTTAAAAATGAATGCAGTCATTGAAAAATGTCTCATATAGAGGTGAAAACCTCGCAACGAAATCAATTAATATGGAACGTTTATAATCAATATGAACGGGACATTTCACGTATCACTCAGTACATCGACTATAAGGGTGAAAAGGCTAAATACATTTGGGCTTCACTGAAAGATTAACCAGTTAATGAGGTACATCCAGAAACTGGTGATCCAATTCCAGTGCATCAGCTTACTGGTGAGAAACGTGAGCGTGCTCGGGGTGATATTGAGGCAAAGAACATCATCATGAAAGCTATCCCGTATGAACTATTTGAGTATGTAGCAGCAATACATCTGCTAAGGATATATGAGATGAAATCAAAAGGCAGCAAGAAGGATATGACATGACTGATGTTACAAATTGAATAAGGTACATGGTATTTATGAAGATTTCAAGCAAGAACCTGATAAAATTCTCAGAGACACCTATACCCATTTCAATGGTGTTCTGAATGAATTGAAGAAATGTAAGATCACTAAGGTGAATGCTGAGATCAACACGAAGTTTCTGAAAATTCATGCTGGAACATTCATTCAATCTACCAAGGAGATTTATAAACTGAACATTCATGAGCTTGTCGGTGTCCTTATGCACTATCAGCCAGTCGTGTCTAAACTTCAAGCTGAACTGAAAGTATCAACTCCAAGTGATCCACTTGCTCTCATTACTAAGAAGAAAAGTCACTCTTACACCACTTCAAAAGGCTTTTCAAAGAAAGTGATTGTTTAAGATTCTACTGATTCAGAAGACCTAAATCTTTTGGATGTGTATGATTCTCACCTTAAGCTAGTTAAAATGGCTACAATATTCACCAAAGCTATGAACAATTGCAAGTTCAAAGGGAAATCAAGTCATCACCACAAGAATTCTTCTTCCTCCTCATACTACAAGAAACCAGAATTCTCAAACCTTAACCACAAAATACTGAAGATTCAAAGATGGAAGATTCCATATGTTATAATTGTGGTAAATATGGTCATTATTCCCGTGAATGCAAAATGCCAAAGAAGAAGGATGCAGCGTGATAGTGCTCCAAATGAACATATATTTAGGCGCAATATCCTTCCAATATGTAAAGATTTCAGTTGCAATTGTTCTATTTACAAGTGATATTCATTTATATTAAATAAGTGCGAAGACAAAAGGCGAAAACGAAGATTTGAAGACGCAAACGTCCAAAAAGCTCAAATGTACAAGACACAATCTAAGTGGTTCAATTTATTGATAAGAAACGTCTAAAAATGACAAGAGTACAAGTTGTGGAACACAAAGTACAAGATATTAAATTATACGAAAAGACGTTCGAAAATTCGGAACCGGGACCTGAGCCAACTTTCAGCACGCGACACAACGGACCAAAAATTACAAGTCAACTATGCACAAGAATATAATATAATATATAAATAATTATATAAAATTATATATATATTATATTATATAATATAACGTCAACAAGAAAATGGCCAAAAGTTGGTGAGCTGGAGTGCGTCGCTTCGCGATCTTGGAGCTGGAAGGCACATTTGCTTCGCGATCTCAGAGCAGTCAAATCCCAAAATGCCTATAAAAGGCAACGAAGTCTGCCGAGTTTTAGAGACCAAAAATAATAATACTCCCTCTGTAATAATAATATATATAATATATATATATATATATATATATATATATATATATATATATATATATATATATATTATAGGTTAGTTTTATATTAGTTAGTTTGGGTTATGTAACGGTTAATTTACGGGTTCTAAAGTCGAAATTCTGTCCGTGTAACACTATGCGATAAATAATCAATGTAAGTTATGTTCTCCTTTTAAATTAATGTCTCGTAACTAAGTTATTATTATGCTTATTTAAATCGAAGTAATCATGATGTTAGGCTAAATATTAAGATTGGGTAATTGGGCTTTGTACCATAATTGGGGTTTGGATAAAAGACCGACACTTGTGGAAATTGGACTTTGGGCTATTAATGGGCTTTATATTAAATTAACAATACCTCGTTAATTTAATATAAAGGTTACAATTTGACGTATCTATATATAACCACATACGCTTAATCGGATACGATGGGCGGGATATTTATAAGTACTAATGATTGTTCATTTGACCGGACACGGGGATGGATTATTAGTTAATGGACTCATTAAAACAGGGGTGGATTACATTCAAGGGTAATTGGTGTAATCATTAAACAAAGTTTTAAGACCTTGTTACAGTTCGAATCCCCAATTAGTTGGAATATTTGACTTCGGGTATAAAGTTAATTTGGCGAAGACCCTCGTACTTTATAATTATGACCGATGGACTATTATGGACAAAACCAGATGGACTTATCGAATAATCCAGGACAAAGGACAATTAACCCAGGGTAATAAATTAAATCAAAAAGTCAAACATCATGATTACGGAAGTTTAAATAAGCATAATATATTTTATTTTATATTTCCTCGTACTTTTATTTATTGTCATTTTAATTATTGTTATTTATTTTATCGTTATTTAAATATCGTCATTTACTTTACGCTTCGCTTAAAATATAAAATCGACAAACCGGTCATTAAACGGTAAACCCCCTTTTATATATTATTACTATGTATAATATATTTTGTACAAATATAATTGTTTAAAAATATAGTGTAAAATAAGTCGTCTCCCTGTGGAACGAACCGGACTTACTAAAAACTATACTACTATATGATTACGTACACTGCCTATAGTGTTGTAGCAAGGTTTAGGTATATCCCATCTGTAAATAAATAATTAAAACTTGTGTAGTTTGTATCGCTTTTCGTACTAAAAATATATAGTATTTTCGTACCCCCACGCTACATCATCACAGCGTACTACAAAAAGAAGATGTTGATGGCTAAGATTATGGAGACTTGGGGAGATCTGAAAAATGTTGATGATTCTTGGTTCAATTGGACGGATGATTTAGAATCCGAAGAGGAACATGCCAATTTTTGAAAGGTGACCAAGCTTATCAAAGCAAATGAAGCAATGGAGAACTCTGAATCTACATCTGATGATGAAGAGGTACACATAACTGAAATTCCAACTGATTTTGTAAACATGCAAAACACACTGATGAAGAAATTAGTCTCAGTAAGACCCTGAATTTTATACATCAAAAAGTGTCACCAGTGAGTGTCCTTAGAAAGTGTCGATAAACGTCTACCTATACTTATGCAATTTTAAAATTTACATCAGAATCTGGTTTCCACCTACAGCCGCGCCGCTGCTAAGAGAGGTGCGCCGCGCCTTTGTGCGTGAGCTGAAGGATGGAACAATTACAAAATTCTGTTGAAAAAATACACTGAGGGCCGCACCACGAGCCTGGGAGCCGTGATGCACCTCAAGGCATGGCGGAATGCTGAAATATCATTTTTAAAAGGGATAGTTGGGGATGTTTTGGTTTTTTCACTTGGTGGACAATTTGGGACCATTAAAACTGATCCAAACCATTTCACCCATCCAAACTCTCTCATCTTATCTAGAGAGAGACCCCATTTTAGAGTGAGAAAGCTCAAATCAAGGAGGAAGAATAGTGAATCGGGTGAAGGTGCAAGTGTTAAAGTTGCTCATCTCGTTCCTAGCTATGGTGTGGTAGTGGTGGTAAGTTCTAACTCCGAATTTCATTTGTTTAATTTGATGTTCATGTTAGAGATTAAACTTGTAAGTTCTTGAGAAAACCCATCTAGCTCATTAATGGAAGTTTGAAGCTAGTAATTGGTGTTGTTGCCCCTTGTTGGTGGGGTTTGAGTTGGAAAACAACTTGGCCATGTTAGGGCTAGTAATTTGAAGTATAATCTCTAGGATTAGTGATTATGGAATTGTGGAACCTATTTGAGTGTATTTGGAAGACTAATTTTAAAATGGGTCAAAATTAGGGTTTGAGAGTAATTTAGGGAAGACATGTGTTTAACACTCGTGTTTTGGGTTAATTGGCGTTATATGACCATTTTCACTAGTGTTAAGTGATTATTGGTTAGTCTGGGCATTGTTTGTGCTTGGATGTGCAATTGGGTCAAAAATGCACTAAGTGTCAATTTGGGTTGGTTTATAATCCACCCTAATTGTGTTGTATGTTATGTGATAAATGGAATAGGTACTTTCCATTGGCGGATTTCGGATTTAGGTTGCATTCATCAAGTAGAAAAGGTGAGTGTAAATATGTTATATGTGTATGTATGCATAGGATGGGTGTGGGTGGGGTAGAGTGATCCTTGGGCGTTCTGGTTCACTTTACATGTTTGTGGGATGATGGACCCCGTGAGTTTAGGGTCCACATGGCACGTTTGTGCATTTTGGGTTACCACCCTTGGGGTAGTGAATCTCATGCATTTTGGATTCACATTGACAAGTAGGTCAACCTCGTTGATGTTGTTGAGGTGATTTGGGTAGTGATTCTCGTGTAGTTCAGCTTCACTAGTAAATCTCTTGTGGTTTCGGATTCACGATGTCACATGTGGTTTCAGACATTCCCATTATTGTTATGACTTAGGGTGGTGAATCTCGTGTGGTATTGGATTCACTGGGGCACGTGTAGTTTCGACCCACCCTATTGTCGTTGAGGTGAATGTGGTGAATCACTTGTGGTTTCCGATTCACTTAGCACGTGTGGTTTTGGCTGGCCTTCATGAGTTTGAGGTTAAGGGGTTAACCTTGGGATTTTGGGTATACATATATATATATTGTTGTGTTGTAGCTAATCATGCGTATTGACATGGTGGTACGTTATGTATAGCTTGATTAGTTATACAAGGATGCGCTATGTGTTTATTACTTGTGTTGGTGATACGTATTCATTTTATGCATATGTATGTATATAGTATGTTTATCCTCACTAAGCTTTATAGCTTACCCTATCGTTGTTTATATTTTTATAGATTCGCATGGAAAAGGTGGCAAGGGTAAGCACGGGGATTAGTGGATTATTGTGGGTTGCTTTAGAAGACTTGCTTTTAGATTCGATTTAGGATTGGGTAGTGTTTTCCCAATCACCATGCTCGGTCTTATGTTGTAGTTAAACGCTTTAGGTCGAAAGTGTCTTTTGGTCGTGTTAAACGGGTCACGGGTTGTTATGCCCATTTTGACATCTAAACTTATGTAATGTATAAATGAAAGTTGTTTAAACTTGCCAAGTATTGGATTTGTTTTGTAAACATAACTATGGTGTCGTTGTTATCGATATTTATGTGTTGAATAAAAGAAAAATTTTCCGGGTCGGAATAATAATGGGTTGTGAAATGTACCGTTCATATTGATTATAAACGTTCCATATTAATTGATTTCGTGCGAGGTTTTGACATCTATATGAGACGTTTTTCAAAGACTGCATTCGATTTTAGAACAAACCATAACCTTTAAAATATTACGAAGATTATCAAATAATGATAATCTAAAATATAGCATTTTTCACACGACCATTACATAATGGTTTACAATAATATTACACATCAACATAAGTCTTCGAATGCAGTTTTTAAACAATATTATACAAGCATGGACTCCAAATCTTGTCCTTAATTTAGTATGCAACATCGGAAGCTCTTAATAATCACCTGAGAATAAACATGCTTAAAACGTCAACAAAATTGTTGGTGAGTTATAGGTTTAACCTACATATTATCAAATCATAATAATAGACCACAAGATTTCATTTTTATAACACATCTCATATCAGGCATTTCGCAAACTGCATAGAGATAAAAATCATTCATATGTTGAACACCTGGTAACCGACCTTAACAAGATGCATATAGAATATCCCCATCATTCCGGGACTCTCATCGAATATGATAAATCGAAGTACTAAAGCATCCGTAACTCGGATGAGGCTTGTTGGGCCAAATAGATCTATCTTTAGGATTCGCGTCAATTAGGGGCCATTTCCCTAATTCTTAGGCTACCAAGCTAAAAAGGGGCATATTCGGTTCGATAATCCAACATAGAAAGTATTTTCGATTACTTGTGTCTATTTTGTAAAACATTTATAAAATCGCATGTATTCTCATCCCAAAAAAAATAATAGATTTTAAAAGTGGGACTATAACTCACTTTCACAGATTTTTACTTCGTCAAGAAGTAAGACTTGGCCACTGGTCGATTCACGAACCTATAACAAATATGTACATATATATATCAAAGTACGTTCAAAATATATTTACAACATTTTTAATACGTTTTAATGTTTTAAGTTTATTAAGTCAGCTGTCCTCGTTAGTAACCTACAACTAGTTGTCCATAGTTAGATGTACAGAAATAAATCGATATATATTATCTTGGATCAATCCACGACCCAGTGTATACACGTCTCAGGCTAGATCACAACTCAAAGTATATATATTTTTGGAATCAACCTCAACCATGTATAGCTAACTCCAACATTACTACATATAGAGTGTCTATGGTTGTTCCAAATAATATATATACATGGGTCGATATGATATGTCAAAACATTTGCATACGTGTCTATGGTATCCCAAGATTACATAATATATTAGAATACATGTAATACAATATAAGTTAGCTAGGATGTGATTAATATAGATTTGTTACCAATTTTCACGTAGCTACAACAAGAAAAATTATCCAATCTTGTTTTACCCATAACTTCTTCGTTTTAAATCCGTTTTGAGTGTTTCAAGTTGCTATGATTTCATATTGAACTTAATTTTATGAATCTAAAAATAAAAAGTATAAGTTTATAGTCAGAAATACAGGTTACAAGTCGTTTTTATAAAGGTAGTCATTTCAGTCGAAAGAACGACGTCGAGATGACCATTTTGGAAAACATACTTCTACTTTGAGTTTAACCATGATTTTTGGATATAGTTTCATGTTCATAAGAAAAATCATTTCCCCAAAAGAACAACTTTTAAATAAAAGTTTATCATAGTTTTTAATTAACTAACCCAAAACAGCCCGCGGTGTTACTACGACGGCGTATATCCGGTTTTACGATGTTTTTCGTGTTTCCCAGTTTTAAATTATTAAGTTGGCATATCATATAGATATAGAACATGTGTTTAGTTGATTTTAAAAGTCAAGTTAGAAGGATTAACTTTTGTTTGCGAACAAGTTTAGAATTAACTAAACTATGTTCTAGTGATTTCAAGTTTAAACCTTCGAATAAGGTAGTTTTATATATATGAATCGAATGATGTTATGAACATCATTACTACCTCAAGTTTAGTAGGTAAACCTACTGGAAGTGACAAGAAATGATCTAGCTTCAAAGGATCTTGGATGGCTTGAAAGTTCTTGAAGCAGAATCATGACAAGAAAACAAGTTCAAGTAAGATTATCACTCGAATTAAGATAGTTATAGTTATAGGAATTGAATCAAAGTTTGTATATGAGTATTACCTTGATTTAGAATGATATCTTACTGTAAACAACAAGGATTTCTTGAGGTTGGATGATCACTTTACAAGATTGGAAGTGAGCTAGTAAACTTGGAAGTATTCTTGATTTTATGAAACTATAACTTGTAGAATTTATGAAGAACACTTAGAACTTGAAGATAGAACTTGAGAGAGATCACTTAGATAAAGAAAATTGAAGAATGAAAGTTTTTGTAGATGTTTTTGGTCGTTGGTATATGGATTAGATATAAAGGATGTGTAATTTTGTTTACATGTAAATAAGTCATGAATGATTACTAATATTTTTGTAATTTTATGAGATATTTCATGCTAGTTGCCAAATAATGGTTCCCACATGTGTTAGGTGACTCACATAGGCTGCCAAGAGCTGATCATTGGAGTGTATATACCAATAGTACATACATCTAAAAGCTGTGTATTGTACGAGTATGAATACGGGTGCATACGAGTAGAATTGTTGATGAAACTGAACGAGGATGTAATTGTAAGCATTTTTGTTAAGTAGAAGTATTTTAATAAGTGTATTGAAGTCTTTTAAAAGTGTATGAATGCATATTAAAACACTACATGTATATACATTTTAACTGAGTCATTAAGTCATCGTTAGTCGTTACATGTAAATGTTGTTTTGAAACCTTTAGGTTAACGATCTTGTTAAATGTTGCTAACCCATTGTTTATTATATCTAAAGAGATGTTAAATTATTAAATTATCATGATATTATGATATACTAATATATCTTAGTATGATATATATACAGTTAAATGTTGTTACAACGATAATCGTTACATATATGCCTCGTTTCAAAATTCTTAAGTTAGTAGTCTTGTTTTACATATGTAGTTCATTGTTAACAAACTTAATGATATACTTAATTATCATTTTATCATGTTAAACATAGTGTATCAATATCTTAATATGATTCATATGTATTTAGTAAGACGTTATAACGATAATCGTTATATATATCGTTTCGAGTTTCTTAATTCAATAAACTCATTTTTATGTATATCACTCATTGTTAATATACTTAGTGAGATACTTACTTATCATAATCTCATGTTAACCATATATATATCATCATGTAGTTTTTACAAATTTTTAACGTTCGTGAATCGCCGGTCAACTTGGGTGGTCAATTGTCTATATGAAGCACATTTCAAATAATCAAGTCTTAACAAGTTTGATTGCTTAACATGTTGAAAACATTTAATCATGTAAATATACCAATTTCATTTAATATATATAAACATGGAAAAGTTCGGGTCACTACAGTACCTACCCGTTAAATAAATTTCGTCCCGAAATTTTAAGCTGTTGAAGGTGTTGACGAATCTTCTGGAAATAGGTACGGGTATTTCAGCTTCATTTGATCTTCATGCTCCTAGGTGAACTCGGGTCCCCTACGAGCATTCCGTCGAACCTTGACGATCGGTATCTTATTTTGCTTGAGCCTTTTAACCTCACGATCCATTATCTCGACGGGTTCTTCAATGAATTGTAGTTTTTCATTGATTTTAATTTCGTCTAGAGGAATAGTGAGATCTTCTTTAGCTAAGCACTTCTTCAGATTCAAGACGTGAAAGGTATTATGTACATTGGCGAGTTGTTGAGGTAATTCAAGTCGGTAGGCTACTGGTCCGACATGATCTAAAATCTTGAATGGTCCAATGTATCTTGGATTTAGTTTCCCCCGTTTACCAAATCGAACAACGCCATTCCAAGGTGAAACCTTAAGCATGACCATCTCCCCAATTTCAAATTCTATATCTTTCCTTTTAAGGTCCGCATAGCTCTTTTGTCGACTCTGAGCAGTTTTCAACCGTTGTTGAATTTGGATGATTTTCTCTGTAGTTTCTTGGATTATCTACGGACCCGTAATCTATCTATCCCCCAATTCATTCCAACAAATTGAAGATCTGCACTTTCTACAATAAAGTGCTTCTAACGGCGCCATTTCGATACCCGAGTGGTAACTGTTGTTGTAGGAAAATTCTGCTAATGGTAGATGTCGATCCCAACCGTTTCCAAAATCAATAACACATGCTCGTAGCATGTCTTCAAGAGTCTATATCATCCTTTCGCTTTGCCCATCGGTTTGTGGATGATAGGCAGTACTCATGTTTAGACGAGTTCCCAATGCTTGTTGTAATGTCTGCCAATACCTTGAAACAAATCTGCCATCTCTATCAGAGATAATAGAGATTGGTATTCCATGTCTAGAGACAACTTCCTTCAAGTATAATCTAACCAACTTCTCCATTTTATCATCTTCTCTCATTGGCAGAAAGTGTGCTGACTTGGTAAGACGATCGACTATTACCCAAATAGTATCATAACCACTTGCAGTCCTTGGCAATTTAGTAATGAAATCCATGGTAATGTTTTCCCATTTCCATTCTAGGATTTCAGGTTGTTGAAGTAGACCTGATGGTTTCTGATGTTCAGCTTTGACCTTAGAACTCGTCAAACATTCTCCTACGTATCTAGCAATATCGGCTTTCATACCCGGCCACCAAAAGTGTTTCTTAAGATCTTTGTACATCTTCCCCGCTCCGGGATGTATTGAATATCTGGTTTTATGTGCTTCCTTAAGTACCTTTTCTCTCACATCTCCAAACTTTGGTACCTAAATTCTTTCAGCCCTATACCGGGTTCAGTCTTCCCGAATATTAAGATGTTTCTCTGATCCTTTAGGTATTTCATTCTTCAACTTTCCTTCTTTTAAAACTCCCTGTTGTGTCTCCTTTATTTGAGTAGTAAGGTTAGTAAGAATAATTATATTCATAGCTTTTACCCGCATTGGTTCTCTGTCCTTTCTACTCAAAGTTTCGGCTACTACATTTGCCTTCCCTGGGTGGTAACGAATCTCGAAATCGTAATCATTCAATAACTCAATCCACCTATGCTGCCTCATGTTCAGTTGTTTCTGATTAAATATATGTTGGAGACTTTTGTGGTCGGTATATATGATACTTTTGACCTCATATAAGTAGTGCCTCCAAGTCTTTAATGCAAAAACAACAGCGCCCAATTCCAAATCGTGAGTCGTATAATTTTGCTCGTGAATCTTCAATTGTCTGGATGCATAAGCAATTACCTTCGTTCGTTGCATTAATACACAACCGAGGTTTTGCTTTGAGGCATCACAATATATCACAAAATCATCATTCCCTTCAGGCAATGACAATATAGGTGCCGTAGTTAACTTTTTCTTCAACAATTGAAACGCTTTTTCCTGCTCATCCTTCCATTCAAATTTCTTCCCTTTATGTGTTAATGCAGTCAAGGGTTTTGCTATTTTGGAAAAATCTTGGATGAACCTTATGTAGTAACCAGCCAGTCCTAAAAATTGGCGTATATGCTATGGAGTTTTCGGGGTTTCCCACTTTTCAACGGTTTCAATCTTTGCCGGATCCACTTGAATACCTTCTTTGTTCACTATGTGACCTAGGAATTAAACTTCTTCCAACCAAAATGCACACTTTGAAAACTTAGCGTACAGTTTTTCTTTCCCCAACAACTCTAGCACTTTTCTCAAATGTTCTTCGTGCTCTTGATCATTCTTTGAGTAAATAAGTATGTCATCGATAAAAACAATGGCAAACTTGTCAAGGTATGGTCCACACACTCGGTTCATGAGGTCCATGAACACAGCTGGTGCGTTAGTCAACCCAAACGGCATAACCATAAACTCGTAATGACTGTAACGCGTCCTGAAAGCAGTCTTTGGAATATCATCCTCCTTCACCCGCATTTGATGATACCCAGAACGTAAATCAATCTTCGAATAAACTGACGAGCCTTGTAGTTGATCAAATATGTCGTCGATTCTTGGTAGTGGATAACGATTCTTGATGGTAAGTTTGTTCAACTCTTGGTAGTCGATACACAACCTGAATGTACCATCCTTCTTTTTGACAAACAAAACAGGAGCTCCCCATGGTGATGTACTTGGTCATATAAAACCACGCTCTAGAAGTTCTTTTAGTTGGCTTTGGAGTTCTTTCATTTGACTGGGTGCGAGTCTGTATGGAGCACGAGCTATTGGTGCAGCTCCTGGTACGAGATCTATCTGAAATTCAACAGATCGATGTGGAGGTAGTCCCGGTAATTCTTTCGGAAATACATCGGGAAATTCTTTTGCGACGGGAACATCATTGATGTTCTTTTCTTCGGGTTTGACTTCTTTGATGTGTGCTAGAACGGCATAGCAACCTTTTCCTATTAGTTTTTGCGCCTTCAAATTACTAATAAGATTTAGCTTCGCGTTGCTCTTTTCTCCATACACCATTATAGGTTTTCCTTTTTCTCGTACAATGCGAATTGCATTTTTGTAACATACGATTTCCGCTCTCTCCTTTTTCAACCAGTCCATGCCGATTATCACATCAAAACTCCCTAACTCTACTGGTATCAAATCGATCTTAAACGTTTCGCTAACCAGTTTAATTTCTCGATTCCGACAAATTTTATCTGCCGAAATTAATTTACCCTTTGCTAATTCGTGTAAAAATTTATTATTCATAGGTGTCAATGGACCACTTAATTTAGCACAAAAATCTCTACTCATATAACTTCTATCCACACCCGAATCAAATAAAACATAAGCAGGTTTTTCATCGATAAGAAACGTACCCGTAACAAGCTCCGGGTCTTCCTGCGCTTCTTCCGCATTAATGTTAAAAACTCTCCCACGGCTTTGCCCATTATTATTTCCCTAGTTTAGACACGCAATTTTGTAGTGGCCCTTCTTCCCGCATCCAAAATAAATAATGTGGGCATTACTTGTTCCTTTACCCGATGGTCCATAAATTTCACACTTCGTTGTATCATGACCCTTTCTATTACATTTAGTACATGTTGCTGGTCAAAAAGTAGTTGGATGGTACCCTTCACACCTCAGACACGGAATTTTCTAATTTTGATTACCAGTGTTGTTATTGAGATTGTTGTTGGGATTTTTGTTGTTGCGGTTGGTATTATTGTTGGGATGATTGTTGTAGTTGTTGTTGTTGGAATGGTTTTTGTTGCGTTTGTTGTTGCGAAAAATGGTGCGATTGTGGTTGTGATTGTAGTGTTGATTGTTGAAATTGTGACTCTTGTCACTGGGTTCTTCCCACTTTCTCTTGACTTGTTTCATTTTGGCCTCCTCGGCCGCCTGCTCTTTAATCCTTCCCTCGATCTGGTTTATAAGTTTGTGAGCCATTCGGCTTGCCTTTTGCATTGAAGCGGGTGTGCTTGAACTCACATCCTCCTAAATTCTCTCTGGTAACCCCTTTACAAACGCATCGATCTACTCTTCTTCATCTTCAAACACTCTTGGGCACAATAAACACAACTCGGTGAATCGTCGTTCGTATGTGGTGATATCGAATCCCTTCGTTCGTAATTCTCTAAGCTCTGTCATGAGCTTATTGACTTCGTTTTTGGGACGGTACTACTCGTTCATCAAGTGTTTGAATGCTGACCATGGTAGTGCGTAAGCAACATCTTGTCCCACTTGTTCGAGATAGGTATTCCACCATGTTAACGCAGTACCTGTGAAAGTATGCGTGGCGTACTTTACCTTATCTTCCTCAGTACATTTGCTTATAGCAAACACAGATTCGTCCTTTTCGGTCCATCATTTCAGTCCGACTGGTCCTTCAGTTCCATCGAATTCCAGAGGTTTACAGGCAGTGAAAGCCTTGTAGGAGCATCCTACACAGTTTCCTGTGGAGTTAACTCCACTGCTAGACCCTGAGTTATTGTTGTTTTGCATTGCAGCCTGTACTGCGGCTATATTTGCTGCAAGGAAAGCACGGCAGTCTTCCTCACTCATGTTCAAGTTCTGACGAGTAGTCGGTGCCATTTCCTTCAAAAATGGCCAAAAGAATTAAGTTAATCATATAGAATATTAAGAGTAGTCAATAGTATTCCATAGCATAATATGAACTCATTTATAAAAGCTTTTTCTTCATATTAACGTTTTATAAGTTTTAATTCGGGTAATACCTACCCGTTAAGTTCATACTTAGTAGCTAACATACAATTCAACTACTACAATTCTATATGAAAAACTGATTATAATAATATTTCACATTCAAACTTTTATACAATATTTTGCAAACTCACAATACTGCTATTTTACATATAGCATGAAATATAGCACATAAAAACTCTGATACAAAACAGTTGCGAAGACAATTCTAGTTAATACGCAAGTCGTTCAACAAAGGCAATAAAGGCACGTAATTCATACGTCCAGAAACAAGTCATGCATTTTGGTTTTACTAAGACTACTTCCCATCCTTGGTCTTGTGGAACATAACCGTTGTGACTGTTGACAAGACATCATGTTGTAATGTTATCAAAAGGACGAGGGTGTCGTAATGTCCTACAGCCCCATAATAATCTAAAAACCTTGTTTCTCACCCCAACTACTTAATCCGTCACTTGTGGGAAGGTTTTATTTAAAAGTTGCAATCCGATGTTCTTTTTCTCACTTTGGTAAGAAGCGAACATCACTAACCCGTAAGCATAACATGCTTCTTTATGTTGCATGTTAGAAGCTCTTTCTAATTCACGAAATCCTATGTTGGGATATGTTGAGTCAAAATAGGTTCTTAACCCGTAGCGTAAAATTGTATTTGGGTTCCCCGCATTTAACGCTTTAAAGAAAACACGGTGTAACTTACGGTCTCCCCAATGTGATATACCCCACATATCAAAGGAAAGCCTTTTATAAACTAAGGCATTTCTGGAAAGTCTTTCAAATGTTTGACAAGTTAATTTCGCCATAACTAATTGTGCTGATGAATTCTGACCGACTCTAGACAAAATTTCATCAATCATATCCTCTGGTAGGTCTTCTAAAATATTCGGTTGTCTACCCTTAACGTCCATTTTGTGTTTTTATACTGTAAAAATAGACGAGGGTTAGATTCATAAAAGATAATTAACAAACAATACAAGCAATTTTTACATAGAACATAAAAGTACAAGCACACTACAATACATATAATACACAACATGATTACAACCCTCTAACCCGAATCACTGGTTTCTTCTTCTTCAGACTTGGTTCATTTTCCTAATTTTCTAGGAATATATGGTGTTTTTCTAATACGAGCCGTCATTTTCCACAATGGTTTAGAAAAACCTGGTGGTTTAGAGGTTCCCGGGTCATTGTTACATTTTAGGAAATACGGATGTTGCCGATACATATAAAGTTCATCAGGGTTGGAATCGGATTTCTCTATTTTTATACCTTTTTCCTTATTATTTTCTTTCACTTTATTAAATTGGGTCGAGGAAATCATCGGAATCCTCATCGGGATCCGATTCATCGGAAAATTGGTAATCTTCCCAATATTTTGCTTCCTCGACGGAAACACCATTGACCATTATTAACTTTGGTCCGTTGGTTGAGGATTTTCTTTTATTTAATCCATTTACTATAGGTATCAATATTTCTTCCTCCAGAACCTCTTCTTCTTCCGGTTCCTCCTCTTCCGGTTCCTCCTCTTCCGATTCCTCTTCTTCCGGTTCCTCTTCGGGAATTTGTGAATCTTCCCAAAATATATTCGACTCTTCATTATTATTAGGTGAATCGATGGGATTTGTACTAGTGGTAGACATCTATCACACAATATCAAACACATTATGAGGTTAATATATCACATAATATTTATATATTAATAATATATAGTTTCCAACAAAAGTGTTAAGCAATCGTTTTTGAAGAAAAACACGGTCGAAGTCCAGACTCACTAATACATCCTAACAAACTCGGTAAGACACACTAATGCAATTTTCTGGTTCTCTAAGACTAACGCTCGGATACCAACTGAAATGTCCCGTTCATATTGATTATAAACGTTCCATATTAATTGATTTCGTTGCGAGGTTTTGACCTCTATATGAGACGTTTTCCAAAGACTGCATTCGATTTTAGAACAAACCATAACCTTTAAAATATTACGACGATTATCAAATAATGATAATCTAAAATATAGTGTTTTTCACACGACCATTACATAATGGTTTACTATAATATTACTCATCAACATAAGTCTTCGAATGCAGTTTTTAAACAATATTATACAAGCATGGACTCCAAATCTTGTCCTTAATTTAGTATGCAATAGCGGAAGCTCTTAATAATCACTTGAGAATAAACATGCTTAAAACGTCAACAAAATTGTTGATGAGTTACAGGTTTAACCTACATATTATCAAATCATAATAATAGACCACAAGATTTTATTTTTATAACACATCTCATATCAGGCATTTCGCAAACTGCATAGAGATAAAAATCATTCATATGTTGAACACCTGGTAACCGACCTTAACAAGATGCATATAGAATATCCCCATCATTCTGGGACTCTCATCGGATATGATAAATCGAAGTACTAAAGCATCTGTAACTCAGATGAGGCTTGTTGGTCCAAATAGATCTATCTTTAGGATTCGCGTCAATTAGGGGCCATTTCCCTAATTCTTAGGCTACCAAGCTAAAAAGGGGCATATTCAGTTCGATAATCCAACATAAAAAGTATTTTCGATTACTTGTGTCTATTTTGTAAAACATTTATAAAATCGCATGTATTCTCATCCCAAAAAAAATAATAGATTTTAAAAGTGGGACTATAACTCACTTTCACAGATTTTTACTTCGTCGGGAAGTAAGACTTGGCCACTGGTCGATTCACGAACCTATAACAAATATGTACATATATATATCAAAGTATGTTCAAAATATATTTACAACATTTTTAATACGTTTTAATGTTTTAAGTTTATTAAGTCAGCTGTCCTCGTTAGTAACCTACAACTAGTTGTCCATAGTTAGATGTACAGAAATAAATCGATATATATTATCTTGGATCAATACACGACCCAGTGTATACATGTCTCAGGCTAGATCACAACTCAAAGTATATATATTTTTGGAATCAACCTCAACCATGTATAGCTAACTCCAACATTACTACATATAGAGTGTCTATGGTTGTTCCAAATAATATATATATATGGGTCGATATGATATGTCAAAACATTTGCATACGTGTCTATGGTATCCCAAGATTACATAATATATTAGAATACATGTAATACAATATAAGTTTGCTAGGATGTGATTAATATAGATTTGTTACCAATTTTCACGTAGCTACAACAAGAAAAATTATCCAATCTTGTTTTACCCATAACTTCTTCGTTTTAAATCCGTTTTGAGTGTTTCAAGTTGCTATGATTTCATATTGAAATTAATTTTATGAATCTAAAAATAAAAAGTATAAGTTTATAGTCAGAAATACAGGTTACAAGTCGTTTTTGTAAAGGTAGTCATTTCAGTCGAAAGAACGACGTCTAGATGACCATTTTGAAAAACATACTTCTACTTTGAGTTTAACCATGATTTTTGGATATAGTTTCATGTTCATAAGAAAAATCATTTTCCCAGAAGAACAACTTTTAAATCGAAGTTTATCATAGTTTTTAATTAACTAACCCAAAACAGCCCGCCGTGTTACTACGACGGCGTATATCCGATTTTACGGTGTTTTTCGTGTTTCCCGATTTTAAATCATTAAGTTAGAATATCATATAGATATATAACACGTGTTTAGATGATTTTAAAAGTCAAGTTAGAAGGATTAACTTTTGTTTGCGAACAAGTTTAGAATTAACTAAACTATGTTCTAGTGATTTCAAGTTTAAACCTTCGAATAAGGTAGTTTTATATATATGAATCAAATGATGTTATGAACATCATTACTACCTCAAGTTTAGTAGGTAAACCTACTGGAAGTGACAAGAAATGATCTAGTTTTAAAGGACATCCAAGAAAGTTCTTGAAGCAGAATCATGACACGAAAACAAGTTCAAGTAAGATTATCACTCGAATTAAGATAGTTATAGTTATAGGAATTGAATCAAAGTTTGTATATGAGTATTACCTTGATTTAGAATGATATCTTACTGTAAACAACAAGGATTTCTTAAGATTGGATGATCACTTTACAAGATTGGAAGTGAGCTAGTAAACTTGGAAGTATTCTTGATTTTATGAAACTATAACTTGTAGAATTTATGAAGAACACTTAGAACTTGAAGATAGAACTTGAGAGAGATCACTTAGATAAAGAAAATTGAAGAATGAAAGTTTTTGTAGATGTTTTTGGTCGTTGGTATATGGATTAGATATAAAGGATGTGTAATTTTGTTTACATGTAAATAAGTCATGAATGATTACTAATATTTTTGTAATTTTATGAGATATTTCATGCTAGTTGCCAAATGATGGTTCCCACATGTGTTAGGTGACTCACATGGACTGCTAAGAGCTGATCATTAGAGTGTATATACCAATAGTACATACATCTAAAAGCTGTGTATTGTACGAGTACGAATACGGGTGCATACGAGTAGAATTGTTGATGAAACTGAACGAGGATGTAATTGTAAGCATTTTTGTTAAGTAGAAGTATTTTGATAAGTGTCTTGAAGTCTTTCAAAAGTGTATGAATACATATTAAAACACTACATGTATATACATTTTAACTGAGTCATTAAGTCATCGTTAGTCGTTACATGTAAATGTTGTTTTGAAACCTTTAGGTTAACGATCTTGTTAAATGTTGTTAACCCATTGTTTATTATATCTAAAGAGATGTTAAATTATTACATTATCATGATATTATGATATATTAATATATCTTAGTATGATATATATACAGTTAAATGTTGTTACAACGATAATCGTTACATATATGCCTCGTTTCGAAATTCTTAAGTTAGTAGTCTTGTTTTACATATGTAGTTAATTATTAACACACTTAATGATATACTTAATTATCATTTTATCATGTTAAACATAGTGTATCAATATCTTAATATGATTCATATGTATTTAGTAAGACGTTATAACGATAATCGTTATATATATCGTTTCGAGTTTCTTAATTCAATAAACTCATTTTTATGTATATCACTCATTGTTAATATACTTAGTGAGATACTTACTTATCATAATCTCATGTTAACCATATATATATCCATATATATATCATCATGTAGTTTTTACAAATGTTTAACGTTCGTGAATCGCCGGTCAACTTGGGTGGTCAATTGTCTATATGAAGCACATTTCAAATAATCAAGTCTTAACAAATTTGATTGCTTAACATGTTGAAAACATTTAATCATGTAAATATACCAATTTCATTTAATATATATAAACATGGAAAAGTTCGGGTCACTAGAGGTTGGGTTGTTACAAGTCGTATCAGAGCATGGTCTAAGGTATTTAGGCGACTTAATATAGGTGCCTAGACTTATACTTTTGTGTGTGTTTATTTGGTGCGGGACTTATAGGATTATGGGTCAGAACGGGAAATTTGGTTAGTGCCTTAGTGTGTAGGTGAACTAACTAGGATTATGGATTATATCGTGATATTATTCGTGTATGTACTTATATCATGTCGAGTTTGTGTTTGTGTTTGTGTATATCATCGAGTAAGATAGTCGTTGTACTAATGAGTTGAGATGGTGTGTGCACAAAATAATGATTAGCTACCATTGTTACGAGCGCAAATCGTGTTTAAGAAGTGAAGTACAACGAGTGTTGGGCAAGATGGGGTGGTGTGGTGTATGTGGTTTGTTTGCATTTTGTTGTTTAATCGTTTTGCATTCTTTAGAATGGAGACGAGAAACAGGACTTCATCCGGGAAGCAAGGTGGTGATGATGAGTTGACGGCTAAGATTGGGGCCGCTTTGGAGAATTATTCGTCAATTTTTACTAGAAAGATTAAAGAAGTCTTTCAAGAGGCGATTGAAGGACAAGTAACCGAACTTCTTAAGGAACAAATGGGTATGATTGTTTAAGCGAAGTTTGAGAAGAGGTTTCCTGGACATCCAGTTGAACGCGGTGGAGAGGATGTTCCTCTTAATCATGGGATTCGAGATAATATAGTCAGATGGGAGTTTACTTACAAGAACTTCATGATGACTAAACCTCCTTTGTATGTTGGAGATATTGATCCTTTGATAAGCATCGGTTGGATCTCGGATGTCGAATGGTGTTTTTGTAAGAGTGAATGCCCTCCTGAAAAGAAGATGAGACTCGCTACTAGCTTTTTGCGGAGTAATGCAAAGAATTGGTTGGACGGTAGGATCGATATCGTTGGTGAGGAACTGTTTATGGGGTTATCGTGAGACGATTTTAAGAAAGAATTCTTATAGGAGTTTCGGACGCAAGCTGATTTGTCTAGGTTGCATAATGAGTTGCGGTGTTTGCGACGAGGGTCTATGGACTTAAATACTCTTAGGGTTACCTTCTTGGCGAAGGCCCGGTTTTGTCCCGAATATACGAGGAATGATAGGTTGTTGATGGAGCATTGATATCGGCTAAAAAGTCACGTTTTCACCCCGGTATTGAGGCCCAAAAACAATAAAGTTCCAAGCTTTATCGCCAAAATGCTCACTTCGTCGGTTAAAAATGAAGATCAAGTGATTATGAAGCCGGCGCCAAAAGAATCAAGAGAATCGGTGCTAAAACGAAGATTCTAGAGCGAAAACGGTGAAAGACGATAAACTAAGTTACGATCAAAGAAATCAAGTTACGATCCAGCGAAAATAGCAGACCAGGGCAAGCCATCTGGCTTGCCATACAGCTTACCATAAGGGAAAAAGGCCTGCCATCAAACGCCCAGGTCTAACAGATTGCCAGCCCATAAGGCTTGTCATAAGGCTTGCCATACGGCCTGCCAGCCGTATGCAGGCAAAATCCAAGCTTATTTAAAGGCACTTGTCATCCATTTTTATACACACTTCAATTCATTTCTCTCTCTCTTTCTACAATATTAGTCATACTTTCATGGTCTTTAACTCCGTGCAGGAAACCTAGTACCCAGAGAAGAAAGCCGAAGATTGTATTAGGAGCGGTCCGAAGTTTGAAGTTGTCACTTTTGTATTCGGAACTCGTTTAATCTACTGGTACTTCTATCCTTTATCTTTATATAATGTCTTTCATTATTATGATTTATGATATTGTTACCATGATTAGCGAGTAGTTATCTTTAGTATATGCTATGATGTAGTCAGTTATAATGCCGAAATAATATTATGGTTTGTGTATGTTGTCAAGATGCTTTTCGATTATACTTTAAACTCAATTACTTTTCCAACTAATAGAACATAGTTACCGGCTCTGTTATTGGGAAGTCGCGAACCCCGATTCAGAGTATACTATCCGTGTCATCCCTTGGTAAGAGAAGTCTATCGGATACAATATAAGCTTGACTGAGGCACACTGGTTGTAGTAAGTCCACCGAGCCTTGGATTCCTACTGAGAACTCTAACGTAGTGAAACATATAACTAGACCCATAATACATTGTCGGTCCTAGACCATGCTAGTGTAGTCACCAAGCATATAAACTTTGTACGTGCACGCTGAAGTATAACGGTTGTTGTAACCTGTACCTCTGCTAAGTAAGAGCATGGAACTTGGTCAGTGCTGATTAGTACACTTCACCATAACGTGGTCTCAAGCATTGCACCCCGCTTGAGGGATTCTTAGTTAATTAAGGAACTTTTTGTTTGAACACATAAAGGATTGGACCGCTAGGATAAGCGAACGTGTTCATGGAAGTCAAACCTGACTTGGCCATGGTGTTCTTTATGGTTGAACTCTTTTCAAGGGCCTAACTATCTTTTTTAACCCAATCATTAATGAAAGCATCGAAACACATCACGTCTCTCGGATATGGCATACCGTGTATTCTATTATGCTTAAGAAAGTTTAGACCTTTGTGGAATGTTAATACGTCACCCAACCGAGTCGCTCAATTGGATGAGCCGTCTAAACGTGTATGCCTGTAGTCAGACTGCACGGGCATCGGGGGTAAGGGATGTTGCTGTCTATTCAGAATCTTCAAGCCTAACGCATTACCCAGTGACATGTCTTATGGCAGGGGCTGATGTTATGCGAGGTGTATACGAAATAGTTATATTTTTACTACGAAATACGATACAATTTACACAAGTTTTATTTATTTATATAGATGGGATATACTTAAACCTTTCCGACAACACTTATAGGCAGTGTACCTAATCGTAGAGTAGTGTAGTTTTTTGTAAGTCCGGTTCGTTCCACAGGGAGCTAGTGATACGTACTATATTTTTATAAACTATATTTGTATAAAATATATATAATTATATAAGTAGTAATATTATTATAAAAGGGGGGTTTACCGTTTAATGACCGGTTTGTCGATTTTAAATAAAGCGTAAAGATAAATGACTATAATATAAATGACAGAAATTAAATTGCGATAAAGTAAATTACAGTAATTAAAATGACAGTAAATAGAGGTACGATGAAATATTAAATAAAAGTATTATGCTTATTTAAACTTCCGTAATCATGATGTTTGACGTTTTGATTAATTGTTACCCGGGTTAATTGTCCTTTGTCCTGGTTTATTTGATACCTATCTGGTTTTTGTCCATAATAGTCCATCGGTCATAATTATAAAATGCTCGTCAAATTAACCTTATTCACGAAGTCAAATATTCCAACTAATTAGGGATTCGAACTGTAACAAGGTTTTAATACTTTGTTAATAATTATACCAGGTTATCGACTGCGTGTAATCCAAGATTTTAATACTTTGTTAACAATTACACCAATTATCCTTGTATGTAATCCACCCCAGTTTTAATGAGATATGAATATTAATTTTCCCACTTGATCAGAATGAATAATCTATTATCCAACCCGAATAATTAATTAAATGATCGTAAAAGATGTCGTATAAACGTCACTAAATACAACATACATAATCATTTTAATAATTATTAGATTAACTAATTTGAAGATAGGTCGACAGATTTTAATGAGTTGTCATTTGATTAGACAATACCCCCTATCTATTAATAGTCAATAGTCCAATGTCCACAAGTGTCGGTCTTTTGTCCAAACCTTAATTATGGTACAAAATTCAATAACCCAATCTTAATTTTTAGTCCAACATCACGATTACTTTGGCTTAAATAAGCATAATAATAACTTAGTTACAAGACATTAATTTAAAAAGGAAGAATATAGCTTACAACGATTATTTATCGTGTAGCGTTACACGGGCAGAGTTCCGACTTAAAACCCATAAAACATTCTTACAATACCTTATTATTATTAACTTAAATTAAAATTAAAATTATAATTATAAATATATATATCTTACATAAGGAAAGAAAGAAGAGAAAAGGTGTAATTAGTCGAGCAAAATTCGTGGCCTTTTATAGTACTTTTCTGAATCCTGTAGCTCATGCACTCGCATGAGATTTCAGTGTATTTCCCATGCACTCGCATGGGCTCATGCACTCGCATGGGTTTTATGCCTATTTCCCTTGCACTCGCATGGACAGGCTGTCCAGCTCAGATTGTGTTTAAAACGTGGGTTGCTGTGATTAATTTAATATATAATATAATATATATAATTTATATTAATTATATATATATTATATTCTTGTGCATAGTTGACTTGTAATTTTCGCTCTGTTGACTCGCGCATTGATGCTCGGTTTATGTCCCAGTTCCGGATTTTCGAACGCCTTTTTGTACGCTTAGATATCTTGTACTTTGCGTTCCGCGACTTGTACTCTTGTAATTTTTAGACGTTTTTCATCAATAAATGGAACCACTTGGATTGTAACTTGTACATTTGAGCTTTTTGGTCATTTGCGTCTTCAAATCGTTGTTTTCTTCTTTTGTCTTCGCACTTATTTATTTAAACGATTATTACATAAAAATAGAACAATAGTAACTAAAAGCTTTACATATTGGAAGGATACTGATACTAAATATATGTTCATTTAGAGCACTATCAGGGGCGTTAGGACCAGTGTAATTAATACAAGGTCACTACCTATTCATGAGCCAACATTTCATAATCTCGGCAAAGTAACTGACGAAACCATAGTATGCACTTGCTTTAACCTTATCTGAATTACAAATTTTATCGCATTTACTTTATTTTATCTTATAAACTAGAAAACCCAAAATTAGGTAATAAACCACTACTCCTTCACTTTAGGATTATCTAAGCTTTAGTTATAGGTTCGATTCTACTGATATCTTAAAAATTCGACCCTAAGTCATACTTCCCTTACTCACCATAATAAGGAATAGTACGATTTAGGCCCCGCTAAATACAAATTTAAAACTATCGCTCTCACTTCCCGAAAGCTGATTCTAACGCCGTGCAGCCTCACGACACCACATAAATAAAACCGTCTGTTTCGGTCATATTAGTAGAGGAGTAAGTTTTTTGTACCGCTGCCGGGGAACTGGTATCAGAAAATACTGCTTCTATAAAACCTATTTGTAAGCATTTAGTGGTGTTTAAGAACGACAATTATACACGGACTTGGTTTTTGGATTTTCCGAACAATCTCCAATTATATTGGAACCAAAAGGATCCTGCCTCTTCGTTGTCGGCCTGGCCACTTGGTTTGTTGAATAGTTCGTACGAAGCTCTGTTATCAAAATACCAGGGAATCAGTAGCAAGAACTAAAAACATAATTAAACTTAGGATAGTTACCTTAGATTACCTTAGATTACCTTAGACTACCTTAGATCACCTTAGATTAAGATTGCTTTAGTTTGCTTTATAATAAATTAGGAACTTAGCTTATCTACCTAAAATTTAAAACAAGAGGGCATACTCAGTCTTTGATCCAAACCCAATCTAGACCAGGGCCATTGTTATTCTTACAAACAGCCAGTGATAGGACAATATATAGTCAGGCTATACTTGTTCCCCTATTCTCTCACTGATCATGCACAAACATGGTTTGAAGGATTGGAAAAACATTCCATCACGTTATGGATGGAGATGGCTACTAAATTCCTAACCAAATATTTCCCTTCTTCTAAACAAACCAAGCTTAAGAATGACATCATTAACTTTAATCAAAGTTATGATGAATCTCTTTACACTGCATGAGAGCGATTCAAGACCCTGCTGAAGAAATGCCCTAATCACCAGCTAGAACGGTCAGCCAAAATCTGTACCTTCTATAATGGTCTTACGATAAATTATAGGACGACGATTGTAACATCCCGTTTTCGCATGCATCAAATTAAGGTACATATTTGATCGATAGTACCTTTATATTCCGTTGTTTATGTGATTGGATGACTTAAGGTGCGTATTTTTACCTTGTAAACGTTTAATATTAACCGTGATCAATTATGTATAGTTTAAAGTGTTTATCGCGAAAGTTGTGTTATTTTCCTATATTTTGAAGCTCTTATGTTATCGTGGGTTATAAAGGTTGTGGGTATAAGTTCGATTGGTTAAAAGTGCAAGAAAATGTCCAAAAATCGAAGTCTAGAATGTGTGAGGCGCGCTTGTTAGGGTGTGAGGCGCGCACGTATGAAGAAAAAGTGACCAGTCAAAAATTACACTTGGTGCGCGGGGCGCGTATATAGTGTGCGCGGCGCGCACACCCCTGAATCAGCATACCTTTTTATTTTGTAATTTAAAAGAAGGGTATGTTAGTCTTTTCACTTGGTGGCCGATTTTGGGAGTCAAAAGCTGGTTCAAGCTTATCTAAAACTCATTCTTCACATTTTCATTTAATTAAAATCAAATCTAGAGAGAAATTGAGTTTTAGAGTGAGAGAGCTCATTTTGGAAGGGAAGAAGGCCAAATCTTGTCCAAGTCCGAGTTTTAAAGTTGTTCATTGCGTCTCTAGCTACACTTTGATAGTCTCGGTAAGTTTTAACTCTATGTTTTGAGTCTTAATTGGTTAATGGCTAGGGTTTTGGTTACTAGAGACTTGTATGATCCATCTGAGGGTTAAATGGGTGAATTTGGGTTATGTTGTTGTAATGAAACCCTAATAGCTACAATCTAGGGTTTTGGTCAAATGAAATGAGATTTGTAAGTGTTAATTGTGTTGTTAAGCATTAAAACACTTGCTAAATGTTGAAAGAATTGTAAATGGGTTAAGTTTGACCAAGTTTGTAAGTTTAAGTGTTGAAATGGGTCAAAAGAGTAAAGTTGACCTAGTTTGGGTGAAATGGGTAGGAATTACCCTAAGTTTGTGTTGGTTTAAGTTAGTAGACTTTAAATCACGACCTTTAGTGGTTTAACATGTGTTTTGGCCAATTAAGGGCGGTTTTGATGTAGTTGAGTTATTTAATGCAAATTGGGTCATTAAATGCTCAAGTATGTGTAATGTGGTTAATTCCACTAGTTGTGTAATTGAATGTGTACTTATGTAATAGGTACTTACTTTGAAGCATTCGGAAGCATTAAATCGCCACCGAGGTGTTAAGGTGAGTGGAATAATTATGCGTGTACGTATATAATGTATTTATTTGTGTAGTATGAATGTGGCATTGTCGCGGTGTTTAAGACACCACATTCTAAGTAACGAGTAGTATTGTCGCGGTGTTTAAGACACTACTCATGGTTGATTGACATGTGGTAATTGTCATGGGAGTGGAATTGTCGCGGCGTTCAAGACACTACTCATTGTTTTGATTGACGTGTGGATTCGTCGCGGTGTTTAAGACGCCACGTTGTCATGAGGGTGAATTAGTCGCGGTGTTTAAGATATCACCCGGGGGAATTAGTGATTACGCGGTGTTTAAGTAACACTAATGGATGTTATGAACTCCGGCGGTCTTTCGAGTACCGTTCCCGTGTATGATCGGTTAACCATGGATGTGTGAATGTGTATTTAGCATATTAAATTATGAACTATATGCTATTGTTGGTTACTAGCTTCTTGTGAATTGTGGATAGTAGTTTATGCATGATGTTTGTATGTTTGTCGAATTGCTAGCTCGTATGTGGTATTTTGTAAGTGATTGCAAGTAAGTAGGTTATATATGAACATGTATAATTATTGCATTCACTAAGCGTTAGCTTACCCCTCTCGTTGTTTATCTTTTTAGATGCAGGTGCGAATAAGGGCAAAGGGGTTGTTGGGCACTAGATGTCCCTTGATGTTGCTTGTTGAAGCTTTTGAAGTTGACCTAGCGTTTTGGGTAGTTTAGCCCCAAACCATGCTCGAAGTGTTGTTTGGATTAAAACTATTATTTTAATGGGTCGAACTTGTGTTAAACTTAATTAATGGCCTTCGTGCCTTTTGTAAATATTTAGATTGTTGTATGTTTTAAATGGAACTTGGGGAATGGTTTACATCGTTTAATTGGCGCGTAAACGTGTATCATTTTAAAAAAAAAATTATTGCATGGAATACGGGTTGGGTTGTTTCAAGTGGTATCAGAGCATGGTCTAAGGGATTTAGGCGACTTGAGATAGGTGCCTAGACTTAGACTTTATTGTGTGTGCGCTTTATGCAGGACTTGTAGGATTTCGGGTCGGATCGGGTTTGGTTAGTGCATAGGTTTATGTGAACTAACCTTACGCTAATAATTTTGTGTTGTGTTTGTAATCATCAAGCGAGATGGATGTTGTACTAGCAAGTTGACGCGGCGTGCTCGCGTAACAATGACTAGCTACCATTGTTACGGGTTCAAATCGTGCAAAATGATCAATGTACGACGATTGTCGAGCAATATGGGACGTTGTAGTGCGAGTGAGTTTATATGCGTTCTTGGTTTGATCATTTTTGCATTCCTTAGAATGAAGACGGAAGATGAATATGGGACGGACGGGCCTCTTCGTGAAGGGAAGGATAAGTTAACGTTAAGGATTGAGGCCGAGTTCGAACGCTATATTTCGATTTTCGCCGATAGGGTTAAACAAGTTCTCCAGGAGTCGTTCGAGGGAATAGTGACCGAGATGGTCCGAGACCAAGTGCCTAAGGTCGTGAAGGAAGATTTAGAAAAGAGGTTTCCTAAATCTCAAGGTGACGGTGACAAAGGAGCAACTTTGGGGATTGAATCTCATGCTCCAAAATTTGCTGATCACTCTTTGGGTAAGAGAAAGTTTGAATCAAGAGGTGCTCCTAGTAAAAGGGCGAGAAGTACGCCCGAATGTGTTGAAAAAGTGAAGAAAATGAGTAAGGGAGGTTATGGGCCTACGTGCTTTAGGTGTGGAGGACGAGGTCATTTGGCACGGGATTGTACGAGTGTACCTTTAAGCACGATCAAGTGCTTTATTTGCCAAAAGAAGGGACACCGAAAGTCGGAGTGTTCCGAATCATTTGTCGATCGGGTTAGGAGGCTAGAGCGTGACTATCTGATGATCAGTGAAGCGCAAGGGTCCAACGATGCTGTTTCAGGTATTTTCGTCTTTGGTACTAATATGCCTTATTATTGTTTATTGTGTGCCGATGGATTCGTGAATGTATTAGAGGGTTAAACTTTGTTTCGAGATCTAATTAGTCTCAAGTGAAGATTCGGTTTGTTGATGGTTTTGATGATAGTGCACCAGGGTAGCGCTTGAGTTGTTGACTCGTGGAAATGCACCCTAAGGACAAATGCATGGCGGTAATACGTAGTATTGATATGGGTAACATTCCTAACGGAAACACCCTATGATGACGTTTGTATTGACGGACGAGGGCGTAAGACTTGGTGCAACCAAGCATTTCTTAGTGATGGGGTAAATGATTCTACTAAGCCATGAGAACGGAATTTGGTGTTAGGTTGTGAGCGCGTGTTCGCTTTTGTAGTGAAGTGGGTGATCCATGTGGTTCATCGGGTGGGTGAGACCTTTGAGAGCATGTGTATATCGTGCCGGATGATTTTGTGGTGGTAACGGGTAGAAGGAAGTTGATAGTTGGAAAAGTCTACCTTGCGGGTAGCGGTAAATTCGTTCTAAAAATATACGTGTTATGTTGACATTGTGTCATCGCTTAGTAGCGCAAACGGGTGACGGTATACGTTAGTTTTTTATTATTATCGAATTGAGCTCTTGAGAATTCGGGATGAGGGAACTACGCCAAGTATGGTCGGGTACGACGGTAAATGGCGAAATCGTTTGACTTTGTAATCTTGACGATTTGATTGAAGAACGAAGTTCTAAGTTGGGGAGTTTGTACTACCACACGAGGAAATTGGTAATGTTATATCAAAGAAATTGTGTCGACTCCATTAAGGATTCATATTCCTACCGAGGAAACGTAATGGGACCTTGAGAAAGGGTACGATGCCTCATCGTCGTATACTTTGGGTAGTAGTTACACAATAACCATTTTGTGTACTATGAGGTAATTACATTTATGTGTTTATTTGGGGTTATCTCTATGTTGACCACGTTTGACTTGTGATAGGTGATGAGTGATAACCGGAAGGATTAGCTCTCCGTTAACCACCCTTGGTTGTGATTGATGGTAAGAGGTTCCCGGAAAGAACCGTTACTTGTATATTTATGATTTTGATTGCCCGTAGGAGTTGTGCACATAGCCATTTTGTGCACATGGTTGTGAGTGATAGCCGGTTTTCACTCACACGTTGGTAATAATAACGCGGTAGCCACGTTTCGCTCACATATTGTTGGTAGTGTTGCAATAGCCGTTTTTGTACACCTTGAGTTTTGTATTGAATAACCTTATTGTTAGCATTGAGAACTACTGGTTGTATACGCCGATGGTTCGGTCATGAGGACCATGTTGTGTGACTAGTGATACAATAGCCGTGTTCTGATCAAATACATGCGGTAGTTGCGTATTAGCCGTGTATGCGCACTAAGAGGAATGTTAGGTAGTAAGTGTTACCCGTAAGGATTCACTTTTGACGGTCTTCATCGGTTGGTTTGTTAACTTCATGTTAGGGACGTGGTTACTATAGCATTGTGCTTGTTATAATATACGATAGAGACGATGTCTCGGTATGAAATTTTGGTGAGAAGAGTTGGAAAAACGCGTGATGATTCCGTGTATACTAAACTATTGTAGTAGATTTCAGATATTGTGTGCATTGCATGTTCTAGAATGCGTGCAAATGTGAAATGATCAAATGGAATGATCTTAGAGTTAATGTTAATTTGCGATTCGATTTCGATGGCGGTTTTGTGATTGTGTGGCGAGTGTTGTACGCTCTTGACGGCCACCCTTTCTTCTATGATTTTGGGGGTGTACGCGGTATGCCATTCGAGAGGATTTTCTGTTAATCACGTTTGTGTGCTAGTAGAGTCATGGTGGTTAACTATCTATATGTATGTGGGTAACCGAGTTAATGGTTAGGACGAAGTTAGAAAGGTGTAAGCCTTGGTGTTTCAAGCGCCTCCTTAGTGTTGAGTTGAAAGATAAATAGGCTAGCTATGCGGCCTAGGTGGATAGTGACTAGCGGGTGTCGCTTATTTAGGAAAGAAAAGCTTTGGTGGTCTTTGAAAAAGTCCCAAGTTGGACTTTGGAATAATTGTGATGGTAGTTAGCGACGTGAGTTAGAATGGCGAAGTTCCCGAAAGAGGAATACGAGATATTTTCAGAAAGCATCGGGATGATTCCCGAATATCCCATGATTGAAGGGTGTAACGACGATGATTGTTGGTGAATTGTGCTACTGTTAGGACGATTGTGAAGTGTATAGCACGAGTTGGGATACTCGCCGTAGGAACAAACTGTTGTGGTTGTTTGTTTCGTAGGTTGACTACCCGATAGCGTTGAAAATGATAGAATAATAAGGCCATTGGAAAAAAAATGTTGTGGAGTTTTCATGGTATACTCCCGAGTGAGTGGTGGAAATTTTGTTTAAATAGAAGTATAAGTACGGTTGTTGTAAATGATGCGTTAGTGTACGAGGCGAGAATTCGGATGCGTGATTTACTACATGTGTGACTCCACGTTGAAAATGGAAATGTTCGAGAGAGAAGTGCTTAACTTCTAGTATTGACTAGGATCACGAGGACGTGATCGAATTTAAGTGGGGGAGAGTTGTAACATCCCGTTTTCGCATGCATCAAATTAAGGTACATAATTGATCGATAGTACGTTTATATTCCGTTGTTTATGTGATTGGATGACTTAAGGTGCGTATTTTTACCTTGTAAACGTTTAATATTAACCGTGATCAATTATGTATAGTTTAAAGTGTTTATCGCGAAAGTTGTGTTATTTTCCTATATTTTGAAGATCTTATGTTATCGCGGGTTATAAAGGTTGTGGGTATAAGTTCGATTGGTTAAAAGTGCAAGAAAATGTCCAAAAATTGAAATCTAGAATGTGTGAGGCGCGCTTGTTATGGTGTGAGGCGCGCACGTATGAAGAAAAAGTGACCAGTCAAAAATTACACTACGTGCGCGGGGCGCACTTTCATGTGCGCGGCTCACAGAATTTACACTTGGTGCGCGGGGCGCGCATTATAGGTGTGCGGCTCACACAAATTACACTTGGTGCGCGGGGCGCATATATAGTGTGCGCGGCGCGCACACCCCTGAATCAGCATACCTTTTTATTTTGTAATTTAAAAGAAGGGTACGTTAGTCTTTTCACTTGGTGGCCGGTTTTGGGAGTCAAAAGCTGGTTCAAGCTTATCCAAAACTCATTCTTCACATTTTCATTTAATTAAAACCAAATCTAGAGAGAGAAATTGAGTTTTAGAGTGAGAGAGCTCATTTTGGAAGGGAAGAAGGCCAAATCTTGTCCAAGTCCGAGTTTTAAAGTTGTTCTTTGCGTCTCTAGCTACACTTTGATAGTCTCGGTAAGTTCTAACTCTATGTTTTGAGTCTTAATTGGTTAATGGCTAGGGTTTTGGTTACTAGAGACTTGTATGATCCATTTGAGGGTTAAATGGGTGAATTTGGGTTATGTTGTTGTAATGAAACCCTAATAGCTACAATCTAGGGTTTTGGTCAAATGAAATGAGATTTGTAAGTGTTAGTTGTGTTGTTAAGCATTAAAACACTTGCTAAATGTTGAAAGAATTGTAAATGGGTTAAGTTTGACCAAGTTTGTAAGTTTAAGTGTTGAAATGGGTCAAAAGAGTAAAGTTGACCTAGTTTGGGTGAAATGGGTATGAATTACCCTAAGTTTGTGTTGGTTTAAGTTAGTAGACTTTAAATCACTACCTTTAGTGATTTAACATGTGTTTTGGCCAATTAAGGGCGGTTTTGATGTAGTTGAGTTATTTAATGCAAATTGGGTCATTAAATGCTCAAGTATGTGTAATGTGGTTAATTTCACTAGTTGTGTAATTGAATGTGTACTTATGTAATAGGTACTTACTTTGAAGCATTCGGAAGCATTAAATCGCCACCGAGGTGTTAAGGTGAGTGGAATAATTATGCGTGTACGTATATAACGTATTTATTTGTGTAGTATGAATGTGGCATTGTCGCGGTGTTTAAGACACCACATTCTAAGTAACGAGTAGTATTGTCTCGGTGTTTAAGACACTACTCATGGTTGATTGACATGTGGTATTATCGCGGTGTTTAAGATGCCACATTGTCATGGGAGTGGAATTATCGCGGTGTTCAAGACACCACTCATTTTTTTGATTGACGTGTGGATTCGACGTGGTGTTTAAGACGCCACGTTGTCATGAGGGTGAATTAGTCGCGGTGTTTAAGACATCACCCGGGGGAATTAGTGATTACGCGGTGTTTAAGTAACACTAATGGATGTTATGAACTCCAGCGGTCTTTCGAGTACCGTTCCCGTGTATGATCGGTTAACCATGGATGTGTGAATGTGTATTTAGCATATTAAATTATGAACTATATGCTATTGTTGGTTGCTAGCTTCTTGTGAATTGTGGATAGTAGTTTATGCATGATGTTTGTATGTTTGTCGAATTGCTAGCTCGTATGTGGTATTTTGTAAGTGATTGCAAGTAAGTAGGTTATATATGAACATGTATAATTATTGCATTCACTAAGCATTAGCTTACCCCTCTTGTTGTTTATCTTTTTAGATGCAGGTGCGAATAAGGGCAAAGGGGTTGTTGGGTACTAGATGTCCCTTGATGTTGCTTGTTGAAGCTTTTGAAGTTGGCCTAGCGTTTTGGGTAGTTTAGCCCCAAACCATGCTCGAAGTGTTGTTTGGATTAAAACTATCATTTTAATGGGTCGAACTGGTGTTAAACTTAATTAATGGCCTTCGTGCCTTTTGTAAACATTTAGATTGTTGTATGTTTTAAATGGAACTTGGGGAATGGTTTACATCATTTAATTGGCGCGTAAACGTGTATCATTTTAAAAAAAATATTATTGCATGGAATACGGGTTGGGTTGTTTCAACGATCGATGCAGCAGCTCAAAGAAATCTGATGAACCAAACCAGAGATGAATCGTGGGAATTGCTCGAGAACATGACATTGCATCATCATCACTGGAACAGTGGTGAAACAGTTTCATCATCTGCCCCACTCTTCGCACTTAATAATCAGACGGAGGCCATCAAATCCCTCACGGACAAGATGGAGTCTCTTGCCAAACAACTCGGAGAATTGAAGACGCAGCCACAGCAGGTTAACCAAGCTCAGGCCTGTATTAATTATACCAACCCGCAACCCACTGAAGAATATCAAGTTGAGTATGAGAATCCTGACGGTTCAGTCTATTACGTTCAATACCCAGCTCGTCAATCAAATCCAGAATTCAATCAACCACCTAGGGTTAACCAAATTCAAAGAAACAACCAGCCTTTCCGCTATCATTACCCACCTTATCCACCCCAAAAATCTCAATTGACCTACGATCAACCACTTCCACTCACTGGACCACCAGCTGAGGAAAATTCTCCAACCACCCAAATTACAAAAGTAACCAACCCTGCTCTCGGGACTGATGATCAGTTGACTCAGCTCATTCAAGGACAACAACAACTAAATCATAGAACAACGTCTAGATAAGACCAGACAGAGATACTCATGCAAAACCAATTGGCTCCGCTCAAAAGTCTAGAAACGCAGCTCGGACAGATATCACAACACCTTGAAACCCGACCACAAGGAAGATTACCTAGTAATACTATCCAAAACCCCCCACATAGAGGAAGCTAAGCAAATGGACTCCGTAATCCTAAAGGAAGAACTACGAAAAAGGCCAGCTAGGCTCAAGAATAAATCGACATATACTCAGAAGCTGCCCACTCAAACTCTAGTTCGCGTACCTTATCCTGGAAGGCTACTGGAAGAACCATCCAAGCTTGATACCAACAAACTTAAAAGAAGATTCCTGGACACCATGTCCAAAGTTCCCAACCAGAAGAGATATATCCGAAGGCTTCTCTCTACAAAGGAAAGAATACCAGATTCCAACAAATTTCCACTGAGTGAAGAATGCTCGGGATTACTCAGAAACTCTCTACCAAAGAAACTAGGAGATACGGGCCGATTCATTTTCCCATGTTCAATCTACCAATCTGGAACCATTCATGCGCTAGCAGATTTAGGAGCAAGTATCAACCTAATTCCCTATTCTCTCTACTAGAGATTAGAACTAGGAGACTTGTCACCAACCAAAATGACAATACAACTTGCCGATCACACAATTCGATATCCTAAGGGCATAGTTGAGAACGTCTTGGTGAAAGTGGACAAATTCTTGTATCCTACGGATTTCGTAGTGATGGACATTAAGGAAGACCTACATATGCCAATAGTATTAGGGAGACCTTTCATGAACACGGCTAGAACCATCATTGATGTGTACAATCAAACCTTAATCTTGCGATCACATGGGAAAAGCCTTACCTTCAAAATTGACCGACCTACCGATCTTTCTGGACAGGCAAAAATGTTTTCTATTTCCACTGGATGGATCACTTCCGATGATGAGTCCCCACCACCATCTGATGATATCGAAGTGGGTGTCGAATCACAATTTGCTGATGACTCAGCAATGGAAGAAGAGGATTCTAGCGAAGAAATAGAGGAAGAGGAAGAATCTGAGGAGGAAGAAGAAATGGGAGACGTAAAAGAAACTGTGATAGTACCTTCTCTAAGCTTGGAAGCCAATCACAATCGTCACGGAGAATTAATGAGGCTAGAGACATAGGATCACAGTTTAATTATTCGTTTCAAAAAGAAAACTACTAAGGTCGAAGATAAAGATATAGAGATTGACCCTGTCAGTGTCGAAGTAAAACACCAGAATACTGAAGAAAACCATTCATCAGACGAATCCATAGAAGAAAACTATACCGATAATGACAAGGAAGAACAAAATGAAGACATTCTGGATGTTTCATATTCTCCACCAGCTGATCTCTAGATCAGATTCCAGTCATATCTAATCTTGCCGACATGATAACCTTCATCAGTGCCACCGATGCATTTGAAGATATTCTCAAAGCCATCTATAAATCAACGACTGATTTCACACCTCGCTTAAAAGAACGGATTAGGGCTATCGAAGATGAATACAATCTCTATCTACCGAGAGAAGATGATAATCTTGAAATCTTAGTAGGGCGCATTCAAGACTTTATCAATAATCTTCACGATCATATCTACCATGAAGAAAGGTAACGAGAGCACAATTCAGTAGTTCGCATTATTCTCTAGACAAGATTTTGTCAAGATCAGAAGATCATCTACTCTAAGGTTTATAATGCCGTAGCCGAATCTGCACTTCTGTTCTCAGCAAACCAACGAGCTCTACTGACTCTCATCTAAAAACATATGGATCTTTCCACCGGTCACCCGACTTATCACTCTGATTCGCAAATGATCGAAGATATTCACAGCCTCTTCATTCTCTTGGAAAGAGATAATTTTGAAAGCACACCAGACAGACTGGTGATTTACGTAATAATTAATCACAATACTGATTTGATTATCAAGGAGTAACGAGATGCAGTAACAGAAGAAGGAAGACGCAATAATCCGTTCTCACATATAGAACCAGACCGAGTCAACATTGCTACCTTTGTTACGAAGAGATTAGCACGTATCTTCCACGAATCCACGGATCCTAGTTTCATATTCAAAGCTGGATGTCGGGAGATATACTCCAAGATGGTGACATTAATGCTTGGGTCAGGATTACTTTTCACTTCTTTTCAATTTCGCCTTTTAACGAATTTGTGTAAAGCTACAGACTCCTACTGTGGAGACCACCGTTTAGAAGATTTTGAGATACTGAAGATATAATTTCTGACACTATTTGAAGACCTCCGAAATGAACATCCTGTCAGAGGAATAATCACCACAAGCACGGCCTCGATGATTGACATTCATTGATCAATCAGCAGAACCGTGGATCATGTTCTCATCGGACTTCAAGATTTGTCACGAGCTGAAATCACACATTATCTCTCCTTCAGAAGATCTTCAAGAGAAATATCGGATCTGCTACCACTATTGTTCTGATGGTTTCTCCGAATCTATCCACCAAGACTCACATTCCCTCGAGAAGACCACGATTACAACTACCAGAGGGGAATGTCTGCTATTTAGGCATTATTATGGTCGAGCCAACGACCTTAAACAAAAGCGCTTCTCAGGAGGCAACCCGTGAAATAAAGTTGAGTAGAATAATAAAGGATGACAAATGAGCCGATCAATAAAGGACATAACTTCCAAGATTACTGAAACAACCTGTCTTCACAAGCCAGCCAGTTTCTTCACAAGCAACCACGAACATTCGTTGGGGGTACTCCTTTCAACTCGTTAGTAGCTCAAATTTAAATTATGCCATATCCTAGCTTATCACTAAATGTGGGATTCCAACCCAAATAAACACTAGACAAATATTCCCAAATCGTTAACTAAAACTCCTATGTGTGGGATACTCTAGGAACATTGGGGACAATGTTCGTCTAAGTATGGGATGTTGGTATAATCTTTTTATGCTATATTTAAATAACCCCATTACAAAGATTCCGAGTTCTTAAGCCAAATTTCAAAATTTTTAACAAAAGAAATCCTTTCCAAAAAAGTACTTTCAAAAACCAAAAACGTTTGTAAATAAAAATTAAGGCTTAAGTAAGGTAGAAACCTTGTTGATATAAATCGAATCTCTAATAGAGCATTGCATGACCATGCATTATCGACCTAAATTGATTATGGTAAGGCACCCCAAATAAGACCATATAAGTATTCATCTGTAATGCTTCACTATTTTCCATTGAGAGTGCCGATATCTGTACTCAGAATCAGAACTTGCTCTAGATCTGCATTTCCAAGTAACGAAATGCAATTCATGTATAATCAGAAGAGCTAGCCATTTGTAAAAATAAACCTTTCAACTTCACCACTTATACCACATCAAACCATCATTTCCATCATCTTTACTACCAATCGAAAAATCCAAAATTTGAGATTCCTTTTGAAAAACCCAATGTTATGAACTTCTCGAGTATATCACGGTAAAGGTCTTGTAAAAAGTTTACAGGCAGAAAGTTTCTCGAGATAAAATCTCCAAAAAAGTGTACTTTCAAAGTTCTGAGAAAAGGAGCAGAACTTATAAAGAGAAACGCCGAAGAAGAACTTGGCCGAAAAATGCCTATCACTCCAAAAGGAGAAAAGTTCAGAAGTGATTCTCAAAAATATCAGCACTCCTACCTATCTTTCATTTCTGAAATTCAAAATAAAAGTCTTTAAAAAGACTATATCACCCTTTTCTCACCCCTTAAAAAAACTTCACCACCACTCCAAAATTCCTTTCCATCCTTCCAAACTAACAAATGACCTAGAAGCTATGGTTATTACTGTTTTCACATTAGTAGCAAGAATTTGAGTCTTAATCAAGCCTATGACAATGAGTGCAACATGACTGACTATGAGTGAATTCAATTCTTAGATCTAAAGGGAACCCTAAACACTTGTGTGGTTTGAGTAACCCGTGAAAGCTAGCCTAAGTCATGTAACCTCCTCGCATACTTGCAGAGATAGTTTCAACACTAACATAGATGACTTACCTTATTTTTCTCTCATATAATAAAAAGCAAACCGCTTAGGCTAATAGAAAGGAAACTGTAATGACCCGGAAATTTCCGATCAAATTTAAACCTTAATCTCTATATGTTTCCGACACGATAAGTAAAATCTGTATTGATTGAGTCTCGAAAATCTTGAACCATTTACATAGATTCATTTATACCTTTGTCCATTCCCAACGATTCACGAACAATTAAGTGTAAATAGATATGTATGAATATATAAAAAGTTATATAAATAGATATATATATATATATATATATATATATATATATATATATATATATATATATATATATATATATATATACACATATACAAAATAACAGAATTATGTATGTAAATACATATACAAATAAAGATATACATATAACACTATATATATATATATATATATATATATATATATATATATATATATATATATATATACTTGCTAATATAGAAAGATACGTGTTATGAAAACAGATATATACATAGTTATATATATAAACAAATATAACTACAGATTTATATAATTACATATACAATATATATACATATATATTCGAATATTTACATATTGTAAAGTGAAGAGTATGTTTAATGTCACACTCAAAAATTATTTCATGCCTACAAGCTGTCCAACAATTGATTCTCATTCATAGATACACGCCAAAAATCTGTATCCTGTCACATTCAGCCTTTTCTTTTATTTGTTTTTATTCTTTTCTTCCTACTACTCTCTGCTCACTTGTGATTTATGGTTGAACGAATCCTAGATATAAACAATCATCTATCCATTATTGTACTGCACAAAAACCATTTTTTTTTTGCCTTCTGTCCTTGATCGACTTCACCATCGACACCAACACAGAACCACCACCAAAAATGACTGCTGCTACGGTTCGTTTACTTCTGTTTTCACTTGCACAAACAAACCAAACACCACTACAACCATCTTTCATCTTTCATCCGAGAACCACCACCTTAAGCCTATTTCGGTTATCATCATGAACCCATTATCACGAACTACCATCAATAATCAATAAATGGCAGCTAGTTCTATTTCTATTTCAGACCAGTTTCCTTTTGCCACTCGAACATCATCATCATCTCATCAAACCACCATTTCACCACTTTCCACGTTTTACTTTTCTTCTTTCTTTAACTCGAACCACCACCGAATCACTTTCATCATGCAACCCAAATCATCACCATTGCTACCTTCTAATTTTCTGTTATGATCAACCAAATGTCACCATTATTGATCTCACAATCCCACTATATTTTCTTTGTCGATTAAAACCGCCGGGAACACCTCCACCGGTTACCACCTCTCTCTCTCTCTCTCTCTCTCTCTCTCTCTCTCTCTTAATTTTCTTCGAACTCGCTACAGCCTAACACCCCATATTTCTCTATTGTTCGCTTGTTTCTGTTTCTATTACATTCGAAAACTACCACATCCCCCACTGTTACGTACTGCAACTGCTATGCCATTTTTATTCTGTTATTCGAATAGGATTCATAAAACACTAGAATACTGATAGTGTTGGTATTAAATTTAAAACAGAAAAGAAAAATAGAATGAAAAGATGGATATGAAACAAAGATGTTACAACATGTTCCTCTAGTAGCCGACAAACAAATCAAAGGTCCATTTATTTATTGAGTAGGTTTGCCTTGCTGTATTCCACGAATGATATACTGAAAACTGATTTTGATTTGATCAAATAGTTGGACCGTAGGCTTATTTTAATACTGGGTCGAGGCTAATCTAGTTGTTGGGCCGTGGATATGAGGTTTATTTGGGCCGTGAGTTTTAGATATGGGACTTGAGAGTTGTTGGGCCAGATACTTGTGACTTCTAAACCGAGACCCAAATTAATCAGATTATAAGCTGAGGAAATCATGAAGTTAAAATAAAAATTGATACATGAAGATATTGATGAGTACATGATTTTGACATCACGAAGTAGATCACGATGATATGATGATGATCATGATGGTGTAGAGATGAGATTATTATGTTATACGATGACGAAAACTATTATGGTAATGTTAGATGACCAAGACGAATAATGGTTATGATTATGATAAAGATTAGGATTATGATTATGTTAATGAGTTATGAAAATGATGATTGAGATGATGATATGTACATGAGGGTGATCGAGGGTTATGAAGTCGTTAATGATACAATGATGAAAATAGGAATAAGATTGTGATTATGACTAGGAATAGGATCGATCGTATTTAAAGGGAAGAAGAAGGAAAAAAAATGGAGACATATAAATAAAATGGGTTAGCGGGACGTCGCGGGTTCCAACCCGGACTTGGACATATTTTTTAGGACAACTTCCTTGAGGTAGTTTACTTAATACTCATTATTATTATTTTTACATTATTATTATTACTAGCATTATTATTATTTTTATGAAAATCATATTATTATTATTATTATCAATATTACCACTAATATTATTATCATTATTAATTATTACAATAAAAATTAACCATACATAAATATATTTTACTAAACTATATTAACATTTTCTTTATTTATTTAAAGTATATAAAAATAAATACATTTAATTAAGTTATTAATAAAACACATAATTTATTAAAATAACAAGTATATCACTAATAATATATAATTTCGTTCGATAGCAATTATGTGTTTTAAAAAATATATGAATAATATAGGTTCGTGAATTCGAGACCAACCCTACACTTATTCAATGTCGTCATATGTATTTTTACTACAAAATACAGTATGGTGAGTTTCATTTGCTCCCTTTTTAATTGTTTTTGCAATATATATTTTTGGGCTGAGAATACATGCGCTGCTTTTATAAATGTTTACAAAATAGACACAAGTACTTAAAAATATATTCTACGTTGAGTTGTACCACTGGCATACTTCCCTGTAGCTTGGTAACTACTATTTACATGTGGTATTGTAAACGCGAATCCTGTTGATAGATCTATCGGGCCTGACAACCCCAACCGGACTGGACGACCAGTATTCAACGGTTGCACAGTACTTCGTTTTGGTGACTACTCTTGGTACAGTGTAGTGAGATTTCATAATAAAGGGAATATGCGACGTTGATTAAATGTTAAGTATGGTTACCAAGTGCTCAACCACTTAGAATGCTTTACATACACTTGCGAGTGTATTATGTTTATGATTATGAAATCTTGTGGTCTATTAACATATTAAAATGATTATTATGATAAACCTATGAACTCACCAACCTTTTGGTTGACACTTTTAAGTATGTTTATTCTCAGGTACGAATTAAGTCTTCCGCTGTGCATTTGCTCATTTTAAGGACATTACTTGGAGTCGATCATCGCAATGGGACCAAATGTTGATGACTTTGTCCAGGGGGATAAGGACGGGTCGTTATAGTAACTCCGAAAAGATTTTTTAAAGTAAAAATGAGAAGTTTGTTTGAGGACAAGCAAAGTTTAAGTGTGGAATATTTGATATCAGCTAAAAATTCAAGTCTTCACCCCGGTATTGAGGCCTAAAAACAATAAAGTTCCAAGCTTTATGGCCAAAATACTTGCTTCGGCGGTTAAAAATGAAGATCAAGTGATTATGAAGTCGGTGCAAAAAGAATTAAGAGAATTGACACTAAAACTTGCTTCGTCGGTTAAAAATGAAGATCAAGTGATTACGAAGCCGGTGCAAAAAGAATCAAGAGAATCGGAGCTAAAACGAAGATTCTAGAGCGAAAACGGTGAAAGATGAGAAACTAAGTTATGGTCAATGAAATCAAGTTACGATCCAGCGAAAACAACAGACCAGGGGAAGCCATACGGCTTGCCATAAGGGAAAACGGTCTGCCATCAAATGCCCAGGTCAAACGGATTGCCAGCCCATATGGGTAGGCCATATGGCTTGCCATACGGCCTGTCAGGCGTATGCAGGCAAAATCTAAGCTTATTTAAAGGGCACTTGTCATCCATTTTTACACAAACCTCAATTCACTTCTCTTTCTCTCTTTCTAAAATATTAGTTATACTTTCAAGGTCTTCAACTCCGTGAGGGAAACCTAGTACCCGGAGAAGAACGCCGAAGATTGTATTAGGAGCGGTCTGGAGTTTGAAGTTGTCACTTTTGTATTCAGAACTCGTTTAATCTACTGGTACTTCTATCCTTTATCTTTATATAATATCTTTCATTATTATGATTTGTGATATCGTTACCATGATTAGAAAATACTTATCTTTAGTGTATGCTATGATGTAGTCAGTTATAATGCCGAAATAATATTATGGTTTGTATATGTTGTCAAGATGCTTTCCGATTATCATTTAAACTCAATCGCTTTTCCAACTAAAAGAACGTAGTTATCGGCTCTGTTATTGAAAAGTCGTGAACCCCGATTGAGAGTAGACTATATGTGTCACCCCTTGGTAAGAGAAGTCTATCGGATACAAAGTAAGTTTGACTGAGGCACACCGGTTGTAGTAAGTCCACCGAGCCTTGGATTCCGATTGAGGACTCTTTCATAATGAAACATCTAACTAGACCCATGATACATTATCGGTCCTAGACCATGCTAGTGTAGTCAATAAGCATATAAACTTCGTACATGCACGCTGAAGCACAACGGTTGTTGTAAGCTGCACCTTTGCTAAGTAAGACCATGGAACTCGGTCATTGTTGATTAGTACACTTCACCATAACGCGGTCTCAAGCATTTAACCCCGATTGAGGGATTCTTAGTTAATTGAGGAACTATTTGTTTAAACACATAAAGGATTGGACCGTTAGGATAACCGTACGTGTTCATGGAAGTTAAACCTGACTTGGCCATGGTGTTCTTTATGGTTGAACTCTTTTCAAGGGCCTAACTATCTTTTTAAACCCAATCATTAACGAAAGCATCGAAACACATAAAGTCTCTCGGATATGGCATACCCTGTATTCTATTATGCTTAAGAAAGTTTAGACCTTTGTGGAATGTTAATACGTCACCCAACCGAGTCGCTGAATTGGATGAGCCGTCTGAACGTGTATGCCTGTAGTCAGACTGCACGGGCGTCGGGGGTAAGGGATGTTGCTGTCTATTCAGAATCTTCAAGCCTAACGCATTACCCAGTGACATGTCTTATGGCAGGGGCGTTAGGATAGTGTAATGAATACAAGGTCACTACCTATTCATGAGCCAGCGTTCAATAATCTCGGCAAAATAACTGACGAAACCATAGTATGCACTTGCTTTAACCTTATCTGAATTACAAATTTTATCATATTTACTTTATATTATTTTATAAACTCGAAAACCCAAAATTAGGTAATAAACCACTACTCCTTCACTTTAGGATTATCTTAAGCTTTAGTTATAGGTTCGATTCTACTGATATCTTAAAAATATGACCGTAGGTCATACTTCATTTACTCACCATAATAGGGAGTAGTACGATTTAGGCCCCGTAAAATATAAATTTAAAACTATCGCTCACACCTCCCGATAACTGATTCTGACGCCGTGCGGCCTAACTACACCGCATAAATAAAACCTTCTGTTTCAATCATATCAAGCATTTTCTTAATACTTTGAATGATGATTTGCGTGGGAAAATTAGCATTGGAGAAGTGGACTCTTTTGCTAAACTATTTGCCGTGGCTAAGGTTTTTAAATCTTATGCTCCTACGATGGTTGATGATAGTTCGGGTGAGAGAAGGTTTAAATTGTTTAGCGCTCCGAGCAAGAAGGCTAGAAGTGCTATTGAGAGCAATGGTAGTAGGAGGAAAGGAGTGTCGGGTACTAGTGCATCTAGATGTTTCAATTATGGAGAAAGAGGGCACGAGTGCTGGGAGTGCCCGGTATAAAGAGGTAATGGCATTGTGTGTTTCAATTTCCGTAGAGAAGGACATCGAAACGTGAAGTGTCCTGAGCTAGCAGTGGCAGGAGTCACGAGAAGACGTTCAGGTACTTTTAGTGTGGTAAATGTATGTTGTTCTTTTTGTAATAGCATGCGGTGTGTATGTGAGCCTTAGCTAAATTTTACTCTCTGTTGGAGATAATTTGTAGCGAGCGATCAACTTACGTTTGTGGTTTTGAGTTGCACTCGGTAGAGTGTGTGATTTATGTGTGGTGCCTTGACTCTGTTGTGTGAGTCTTTTGTTGTTTAGGAATTTGGGGGTGTTTGGGTCGTTAAACTTGTTTGAGTGAGACTCGTAGGATGTGGGTTATATTGTGTTTTAATTGTTAAAAATTCACTTTGGCTTGTATGCATCTCAGTATGCAACCCGTTTTGCAATTGGTATCATTGAAAATTTGTACAATTGTTCTTGATATATAATAAGTAAAAATGTCATTTTTGGAAAACCCCTAAAAAGTTGAAAAAAATTGAAAATAAAAAAGATTTGAATTTTCTTGAATAAATGTTAATTTTTAATATATGTCCGAATCTGACAACAAACAGTTGCAATTCGGACAGTCTCAAAACTCACATTCTCTCAATCGAATTTTTTTCATTCAAAAAGGAAAACTTGTAATTCGGATGATCCAAAATTTGTGTGAAAATTAATAAAAAATGGATTCAAAATAATTGAGATTCGCTGGGTAAAAAAGCCCATTAATGAGAGATTCGCACGGCCCATTTTCAAATCAGATTCAGACTATATATTAAAGTCAAAGTGTCAAACTATATTACTTTTTCAAAATGCTCTCAACTGCAAAAGCATCCAAATCTGACACTATCGTGCGAATCTGGCCTAAATCGACACACAAACTTGGTAATTCTTGTTTTAAATCAAGTTTTTCATGAAATAGAACAGATCTGATTCATTTATGATCATACTAAACATATCATATCATGTTATTCATGACCAGATAACATACTGTGTTTAATTTGGTAATTCTTGCTTACCTGTGATTAGAAGACTGATGATAAATGGATCTAGCATATAGACGACTAAGATTGCATGATTAATTAGAACTTTCATGATTATAATTGTAACAACCCAACTTTTTCCGTTTACTATTGTTACCTGTCCGTTAAATATTTAACGGTGATTACTTAGACTTTGTGTGTTTAATAAAATTAAATGCATACTTTATCCTAGTGGATTACTTGAATTAATATGTTATATTAGTTTATGAACTTATTTCGGATAGCGAAATAACTAGAAAACGTCACGATTAAGTTAATCGCCTAGAAAACTTTTCAGTTTACGGAACTCAGAAAAATGATAAAATAATTATTTTTAATAATTATTGACTTTAAGAAAAACTTATTTAATTTATTATTGACTTAATGAATTAAATCCGGTGATTTCGTTTCAACGACTAGTTAACGTTCCGGAGACCCGGTACGGTTAACGACACTCGAAACGGACCACGCGCGTACAAGAAAATAACGAAACGAATGGTATATCACTTTTAATAATTATTTTATGTAATTATTATGTTTTAAACATACTTTCAATTTATTAGAATTTATATAGATTAAAAACGCGAGAAATTGACGTTTAACGTTCCGGTTCGCGTTTTCGGTTAACGACACTCGATGGATTGCACAATACTTAAACTACCTAGACAAAATATAGCCCAAGGAGACTTTTTCCATCCTCTAGGCCGAAATCCACAAGAAGGGGGCCTTCTTTGATCTATTTTGGCCTATTACTTCTCCTAGTGTCCATTTAACCTTGATTAGGGCCCAAAAGCTAACCCTTAAAATCCCTAATTAGAGAAATACACTCATTTATCCTCCCTTAACCCTAACCCACGAAATTTATAGCCACATATCATCATCTTCATCATCAATCATCATCCCTATCATAACTCCATTCAATTTTGATTATTTGCTCTTGCGTTCTACACGAAAGTGATCGTTCTTGTCATTCTCTACGCGCTAGTATAAGTTAATTGGTGTTTAAAGGTATATTTGCTAACCCTATATTAGATCAGTTTTTTTTATCAATTTCATAGTGTAATCAAGTCTAGTGCTCAATTGATGATGTATAGAGTTATCGTTTATCGTTTAATTGCTCGATTGATGTTGTTTGCATAAAAAACGAATTTGTATTTTAATGATTTGATAAAACTGACTTATGAACTGATCTTGGATGATTATCTAGATGGATAGAGATCAAAAAACTATTGAGTTTGGACTTTAATTTTGCATGATTTCGTTATCGTATGCTTATCGAAGTTTTCGTTATGGTTTACATGATATCCAAAATTTCTGAATTGAATGCTTTGTGATTTTGTTAAAGAAAAGTCTACTACTATATTCTTTGTGAAAAATCATGCATGTAGGACTCAAGATTTGCGTCAAACGCTTTTGTAACGCTTCCGTTATGTCAAAACGAATATTTGGTTCTTAAAGAGAGCTGAATCAGTTTTCAAACTTACATAAAAATTTCTAGAGTGAACTAGGAATTGTTTGAGGCTTTAATATTCTGGAATATTTTATTTTACATGTTTCTTGGGATATTTCATTTGTATGTTAACCTCTGAATATGTGAATTGCTATGTGATAAAGGCTCGACCAAATGACGTATCTGATTAACGTGTAAAACTGGAAGGTCAGTAGAGATTGGGTAAACTGTACAAATTGGCTAAAGAAATGTTTTTAATTATTTTATAACTAACACTTTGAGATATTTTGAGATTACTCCAATTAGCCGTTCATAAAAATCTATTTTCTATATTTTTTGAGAAATGTTTAAAAACTGACGCGCGGGCAGAAATTGATGTAATGAACTATGATTAGACCCTTTCTGATATTGGACTTTTATATATCGTATGAGGCTTTAGCCAGACTTTTTGTAATAAATTTGAAGTGTAGTTATGATCTGGAGTTGTTCATAATTTAATGATTTGTGTGCTATGAGCTATAGTTGAATCTTTCTACGATGTACATTTTTCGAAGGCATGCTTTAAAATGCAAAAGTGCAATTTGCTTTACTATGACTTGTAAAGTGATACTTGACCTAGGTTTGACATTTTGACCATGTTTGCATGAACTACTGAGATGTTTGACTTTAGTTGACCACTTTGACTGAGTTGACTTTTGGTTTGACTTTGGTTGACTTGCTTGGATTAGTTGACTTTTACTTGTTCGTTGAGTCAGTCTGAGCACTAGGACTTTGCGTACACTATGGGTTGACATGGTTTGACCTATAAGTGTATACTTAAGATGATTTACTTGTTTAGGTTGCGTTGTTCAGTCGAGATTGTTCGACAACCGTACGTTTTGCTAAGATAATTACAAGTGCTTTTGCTAAGGTGAGTCTACAGTCCCTTTTTCAGCAACATTTTTAGGATGAGATACATGCTACTTTTGAAACTATTTCTTAAACTGTTTTTACAACTATATTACATATTAGGCACGAGTAACTTACCAAGAATATACATATGAGTTCAGATCAAAAAACCCTTAGCTTGATTATATTAGTTACTTTGTAAGCTCGAATTATTGGGATGGTACCGTTAGGTTTGACAAACCTCACCGCAACATAAACAGGTGCTTATTTTGTTGTTACTCATTCATTTAATCGGTGTATCGCCATGATAGGGTAAACTAAAGACGTGTGCTCAGCTCATGCAAAGGTTAAAGATTTATAATCAAGTGCTCATGATAAGTGTATATTATTATGAAGCTTTTCAGAAATCTCGTGGCCTAACTTACGATGAATGTTACTTAAAGATGATGTTTACAAAGTTAGAACTAGACATGGTAATGTCTATAAACAGATGAAATAAAAAGAACTTTTTGATGTCACTCAAAGTTGAAACTTGACATCTTACAAACAGTTTATTACTTAGCATTTGCTATACGCAAACTTTTGAGATTAAACCTTAGAGGGTTATTCAGATAAACGATTTTGAGAAATGATTTTTGGTAAACGATTTATGGAAACTGTTTTATGAAACATACGAGAACTATTTACTTAAACCTGTAGATTCACTCAACTTTATGTTGATCCGTTTTGCATGTTTTATCTCAGGTATTAGTTGCTTCCGCTGTAGAACATTGCTGTTATGCAGAAGTCAAGCCAAGCATTGGGACCAGAGTTAATACGCCGTTAGTGGATTCTGACGGGGTATTACATTTGGTATCAGATCTTTGGCTATAGGGAACTAGGATACATTAGTGTGCTAACCGTAGGGCGCATTAGTGGGTCTAGTCTATAGCCGTGTACTTAGAATGACTGTTATACGCCATGTTTGCACTGTTTGCTCTACTATGCTACCCGTAGGGTTACAAATTAGATATCACATGCATATACGCATCTATACCCATAATGATATGGACTTGGACTAGATATATGATATCACGAATCACATACTTACACACGATGCGACACTTAAGAGCATTAAGTTGATTACGCTATCTTGAACTTATGGAGTGATGTCGAATGGATATGTGAGATAGCGTAATGTAATGACCGGGATTACATTACGGTAACTCGTATAGAAGTTTCGACATATCAAAATAAGGAATTGGGAGCTAGTCAAGTAGGTTACTAGGATAAACACAGTTTAGAACATGAACCGTATAATCTTAAATATGAGTAGAAATTCACACTGTGCGCATTAATTGTTATTATAACCTATAAGAAACGTATAATCACGTCACAACTCGTGACTACTCGACACTGTCTGCCACTACTTGGAACTACGAAGACACTGCTTACCACTGTAGAGACCCGTCCTAATCCATCCGGACGAAGTCCATATCGATTATAAATGATTCACAACAGTTGATTACATCGCGAGGTACTTGACCTCTATATGATACATTTTACAAACATTGCATTCTTTTTTTGAAAACACAATTTTTCATTACATCGAAAGTTGACAACATGCATACTATTTCGTAATATATCTTACTATAATTGACTTAGAAATAATCTTGATGAACTCAACGACTCGAATGCAACGTCTTTTGAAATATGTCGTGAATGACTCCAAGTAATATTTCTAAGATGAGCAAATGCACAGCGGAAGATTTCTTTCGTACCTGAGAATAAACATACTTTAAAGTGTCAACCAAAAGGTTGGTGAGTTCATTAGTTTAACATAAATAATTATTTCATAATTTTAATAGACCACAAGATTTCATATTTTCATTTCTCATAAACATACGTCCCATGCATAGAGACAAAAATATCATTCATATGGATTGAACACCTGGTAACCGACATTCACAATATGCATATAAGAATATCCCCATCATTCCGGGATCCTCCTTCGGACATGATATAAATTTCGAAGTACTAAAGCATCCGGTACTTTGGATGGGGCTTGTTGGGCCCGATAAATCTATCTTTAGAGTTCGCGTCAATTAGGGTGTATGTTCCCTAATTTTTAGATTACCAGACTTAATAAAAAGGGGCATATTCGATTTCAATCATTCAACCATATAATGTAGTTTCAATTACTTGTGTCTATTTCGTAAAACAGTTATAAAAACAGCGCATGTATTCTCAGTCCCAAAAATATATATTGCGAAAGCATTTAAAAAGGGAATAATGAAACTCACCTAATGTATTTTGTAGTAAAAATACATAGAACGACAATGAACAAGTATAGGGTTGGCCTCGGATTCACGAACCTATATCAATTGTATATTTATTAAAACATGAAATGATAATCTCATAATTTTCATTTATAACTTATATAATATTTGTGTGTTTGTAGTTATATAAATTTTATATTAAATTTTTATTTAATACATATACTTTATTTATGTGTATTATATCTTAAGTTTTATGTTATATATCTATATCTATTTTGTATATATACATTTAAAAATAATTTTTTTTATTCATTTTGTTATATTAATATATCTATAAATATATGTTTAGTATTATATTTAAAAACCGATAGTTTATTTTATGTAAGTATTTTTATAAATATTGTTCTTAATAACAATACTAACCTAAAACGAAATTTTAATAAATATAGTAACTTTAATAAAAATGATAATTTTTGACAAGGAGATAGTTTAAATAAAAATAATAGTAATATTCATATTAATAGATATAATGATAATATTGATAATAATAATTATAATAATGATAATATTAATAATAGTAATAACACTTGCAAAATACTAATAATCTAATACTAGTAATTATGATAATAATATTAATTTTAGTAGTGATAATAATAATCATAATATTGATGGTAGTAATAATAGTGATTAACATAATAATAATAATAATAATAATAATAATAATAATAATAATAATAATAATAATAATAATAATAATAATAATAATAATAATAATAATAATAATAATAATAACAAATAGAAGTAATATACCTTTAACAAAACTGAGTTTGGCCCAAGTACTTGACCCAAGTGAAAATTCAAAAATATACCGGCCCAATATAAAATCCATCCGACCCGGTTTATGTTATTTAACCCAAAATCAAAAACAGATCGAGAATTCACAGCTTCAAAGCATCGTAGATCTAGATTAAGATCAAAATAACCTCCATCACAATCTTAGCGGTGTGTTTATCGAAAATTCATGGTATCGATCCGTCATAGTCTCGGTTCCGGGGTTTTGCTCGTACACCGTAGCAAGAACAGGAATTTTTTATTATCATTATGAATTGAGTAATGGAAAGTTGCAGCAAAAATCAATGGATCGAATAGGTCATCGGTTTATCAATCGAGCAATAAGTCATCGGTTCATTAATAAATCTGGTAAATGATTGATTCCTCAATAATCTATTAATTTCTTAATTCTTTTTGATATAATTTCTGTATAAACAATTGGTAGAACAATAGTAAAAATTAATGATGTTATTGATGGTTTGAAAATGATAATTGAAACAGATGATAAGGTCAGTGGTGTTCAACTTCGTGGGTTTTGTTCCAAATTAGAAACAAACAGCTGTAAATGATTTCAATTGTTTTTGGTTCGCATAAACGCTCAGGAAGCATAGCAGCAGCTGTGGTAATGGCTAGGATAGCAGAAGTTGTCAATTGAGGGTTGTGGTGGTAGTTATTAGTGGTGATCCGTTTGCAGTAGCGAATGACAGTAATTATTGGTGTTAGCTGGTTGCAGCATGCTTGATTTGTTCTTGGTCCGAAATTAAAACAGGAAAGGTGTGGTTTTTGTTTGGGTTTTCGTGTTGCAGAAAAACAGATGGTGTTCGAGCTTATTCCTGGACAGATCATAAATGGTAACGCAGGTATTGCAGGTTTTGTTTGATAATAACAAGTGTGTTTTAGATTTTGTTATCATTGCACAATAGATGACAATGAATGTAGTATAACACTTGATATTTACATAAAAGTTTAATATATATATATATATATATATATATATATATATATATATATATATATATATATATATATATATATATATATATATATATATATATATATATATATATATATATATATATATATATATATATATATATAAGTGTATGTATATATCTGTACTTGTTTTCGGTTCCAAACAGGAACAAGGATGATGATAGCTGTGGAGTTGGAGCCGTAACAGCTGTAAAAGTGGTGATGTTTGATGGTGTATTTAAGGTGGTGGTCATGGGTTGATAAAGTTGATGGTTTATGGTTCGAAGGTTTAATAACGATGATAGTTTGGGTCAAATAGTTCTCGGTGGTTCGAAACAGAAGGACGACTGCAGTAGATGTTGTCGAGGGAGAAAGTGATTGTAGGTGGTTTAAGATTGAGAAGATGGTGGTTTGGTGTGGTTAGCCAACGGTGTTTGAGGGTGGTTGGATTGATGATCAAACGAGTATTAGATTGATAGTTGATGTTCGTATATGTGGGTAAATATGTATAAGTCTACAATATAGATAGATGAAAAAATATAGATAGATAAAGTTATATAACAGTGGTGAAATGGGTTTGGTTTGACATGGATAGAAAGAGGAGATATGATAGTGTCTCCAATTGCAATAATATATGTATAGGTATAATGTATACTATATAACTATCTATCTATGTGTAAATATATTTAGAATAGCTGTAAAGTTGATCAAACAAACACAGTGCATATTCTATCTTATCTGCTCAAATCACGGATTCTCAAACAAAACAGGAAACAATAACAAGTAGTAGGTGACAAGAGTAATTGATTATTAAGTGTGCTCATAGGTATATATATATACCTATTTTTATAACTATGTATATACATATTATAATGTTGGTGTCAGGAAGAATCAAAAGGAAAACAAGGAAAACAGTAATCCCAATAATTATATTATAAATTAAGAATAGAAACATGTGATCTCAATTAAGTACAGTAAAGCCATCGGTTATTTGGATTATATTACCGACAGTTTTCACGGACAGTGTATCGTGCGAAATCAGTGGCGGATAAAAGTGTGTAGAAAAATCCCATATTTTTAAACTAACTATATTTATTTATTTTTTTGATCATTATGGTATAAAATTCGATCATTAACTATTAAATAAAAATTACATTAATTATTCACTCTCAACCCCAAATAAAATATAAAAATTTTAAAATTCAACAAATAGTTCCTAAATACATTTTTAATAAATCTATAATTTGTAAAACTTATTTTCGGATTATTATCACATACGTTCGATTTTAACTTGTTTAATATTGATCGAATGAAAAATGAGTGTAACTGTCGTTTACTAAATAGATTCAAAATCATTCATTTTCAATATGCTATATATATATATATATATATATATATACATTTTAATTAACAAGTTTTATTACATAAATAATTAAACTAATTATATATATATACAAATAATATTCATATATATATACACATATCTATTTGCAAAATAGTTGTTCGTGAATCGTCGAGAATAGTCAAAGGTCAAATGAATATATGAAACAGTTCAAAGTTTTTGAGACTCAGATTAACAGACTTTGCTTATCGTCTTGAAAACATATAGAGATTAAGTTTAAATTTGGTCGAAAATTCCCGGGTCGTCACAGTACCTACCCGTTAAAGAAATTTCGTCCTGAAATTTGAGTGAGGTGGTCATGGCTAACAATAGAAATGTTTTCATAACGAATATGAGTCGATGGATAGAGTTTTATCATTATTGAGTAATATGGATAAAACAATTCGGTTATTCGAAGCGTATAAATGAAGTTATCACAAAATAGTGAAATGAGTAAATGCAGGTTCGTCTTAACTTTTGACGTCGTCTTGGTTGAATTCCGGAATTCGAGGGATTTAAAGAAAATCTTCGAAATCTAAAAGATTTGATTTTTCGGCGAATAAGGGAATTAAGATCTCTATAATTAAATACGGTGATCTGCCTCGATTACTCTGTCTGATATTTACATTATAAATTTATCTTTTCTGTTCCATTAGTTTCCACCACTTCTATACCTTCTTTCTCAGTTCATATATCTAAAAGATTATAATAATGTTTAATCCGGTTCTAATCCTTGTTCTTATTCTGACTATCGCAATGATCGTCCTTCTTTTCCAACTCCCAACGGAAGAATCTGTTTATTTCTACTATGCTCTAGGGATTATTGTATTTATAATCCTCCCGTGTCTTTATATTGCTATACGCACTGATATCCACAGTTTGTAATTTCGTGGTTGTTATTGGGCTTTATATTTTCCCTTATATATCGGAGCTTCATGCTCTTGTTTTCTCTTCCCGAATTTAAATCAAGCAAATAATGGTTCAGAATTTGTAGGTATGGAGTTTCGAATAATCCTAATGTTCTAAGCAAGAAGAACGTAATAGCATAATTTGATTTGTCAAATTACCAGAATCACTGAGAATAGAACTATCAAGAATATATTTTCTTGATATGTTCAGAAATTAAGCAGAATGAAAGAGTTATGTAACATGGCACATGATGACATTGTGATCTGTGAATCATCACTTTCCATTAGAAACTCAGCATGACCGACTGTAATATAATCACGTTGATCAAGTGTCATTATATTATACTAACTCATGCATCAGTTCCCAACATTACTTCAACAACATTCGTATTTTAAGCTCGAAAGTTTACAGAATATAGAAACTAACAGTTTCTATATGATGTAACACTGATAGCACTAATAGATTAATGATTTTAGATAAGAATAGTTATGAAATTATCTTCAGAAATATGGAGGATATTTATAATGAAAGATACGATGATATCTTTGAATATCTAAGATCAGAGGATGATGGAGACTATTGTCCGCAAGGGTTTAGAGTGAGGAGCAAGATATTCGCTAAAGACTTCAGCAGGCATTGAATCTTTTAGGATTCTTTGAAGTCAAACTTATTCTTTGTGATTTGTCCACGGTTTCCTTCATAGTTTCGCATAATCCGCTTTTCGGTACTAAATTTTCTATTGAGTGTTTCCAATACTCCATTCTTTATCATCAAACTTTCGACGGTTAAGGTCGTGTACAGTTTTTGCTGCTGTATTTAGCTTTTTCAGAATTTGTGGGATTGATTTGTAGACTGGGTGCTTTTCAGAATGGAAAATCATAATTCTAAGAGGTGAATGTTATATGTATACATATAACTGTTGTTGTAGATATGCTGTGAGTTTTCAAAGTACTGATTACTGATTATCAGTAATTGGTATGGCAATTCTTGTTACAAGATGCGGACGAGTACATGATGAGACTTCAATAGATAAATATAGTGATTTGTCAGAGAGATTTAAGTCAAGGAGCAACGGGGTTGCTGGTACGTCTGCTGGTAATATAGTGCAATATAAAAGAATTCTCTGGTATCGAAAGGGTAATCGTATATATCAGGATTATAGTAAGGTTACTTCGAATGAAAAGTTGAAGTTGACTTGCTGGAGCTGTGACAAAATTGGCTACTTTGAAAAGGGATCGCAAAGTTATTTTTGCTAATAAATGCCAAAGGATCTGACGCGGCTATGTGTTAAATTTTTACTCAGTTGCCAAGAGTTTCTCAGGTGCAATACTATATACATAAATCTTTCCTTCCGTAGATGAAGTGCGGTTGGTTCATCCTCTCGATTGAGGTGTTTTCAAGAATCATGAAAGGTTTGAACGCAGATTAGAATTGTCAAGATACAAATGGCGTTTAAGATGAAATCAAGTGGCAACTTGAAGAATTATTTAGTTTCATATATCATAATCAACATTTTAATTCATTTTAATTCATTTTAATTGTCCAAAGTCATTAGTTCACAGTAGTTAATCCACAGTTAACAGTCCAATAATTCATATATAATTTAATATATAATATTCGAATTAATTAATACGTATCGTGACCCGTGTACATGTCTCAGACTCGATCACAACTCAAACTATATATATTATTGTAGAATCAACCTCAACCCTGTATAGAGAACTCGATCATTACTGCATATAGAGTGTCTATGGTTATTCCAAATATATATATATATATATATATATATATATATATATATATATATATATATATATATATATATATATATATATATATATATATATATATATATATGCGTCGATATGATATGTCAAAACCTTGTATACGTGTCCCGATATTTAAAGTGCGTAAAATAAATAACAGAAATTAAATGACGATAAATAAAATTGTGAGAATTAAAATTGTGATAAATAAAATGCGATAAATAAATTGCGATAAATAAAAGGTAATACAGAATTAACAGTTAGCTAGGAACAGTTAGCGTGGATTCTTAACAAAATTTCTCATAGTTAATTTGTTTGTTTCTATCAAATTTTTATTTCGTCAAATGTGTTCTTCATTATGCCACTTGTTGGATTCTGATAGATTAAAATCCAAATATGAAATTGATTGAAAATGGTTACTCTATGTTGACGGATATGTATATCGGTGGTTGTAAATAGGATGGTAATTGACCGTTGAATCATATTCGAAGAATGTACAGTGTAACTTATTAATGTGAAATCCAATTATTCCTCGGGTATTACCTACCCGTTAAAATATTTTCACCATTAACAGTTTGTACGAAAGAAATTTTCAATTACAACCTTTATGAAAATATATATACATATATATCTTCTTCAGATGTAATCATGGATTTAATGAGTCAATGTGATATTAAACTCATTTGATTTACTGTTAGAACAAGAATATATAATCTCTAAAACATTAGAGATTATATAATCGTCATGTCGAACAAAGATAAATGATGTAGAACGTCATGTAGAACGATGATTATACTCGAGGTACAGAATGAGATGTTGAGGCATGTGATGTTGAAACTTGGGTTTTTGGTGGTACTGTTGGTGCCGGTGTGATGTTGTTGAAGGTGGTAAATTTTGCACCATTTTCTCCAAATTTATTTTTCCAGCACGAAGTTTGTTGACTTCTTCTATTATTCCGGGATGATTGTCGGTTGGAACGAGCGGATGAATAAGGTTTAGAATTTTAAATAGAATATAATCATGGCGAGATATTCAGAAAATGAGAGTGAAAAAGGTGTTTTGGATTGGTTCGCCGGTGAATGCTTCAGGTTCTTCGCCCAGCGGACAATATAGCGGATGGAAGGGATCGCTTCTTCTTGTCTCCCATGATTAAGTAGACTACGAACCCATCAAATGAATTGAAGATGACTAGTTGGTTGATCCACTTCGTATACACTGCTTTCGGAGCTTAGGTGAATATCCATGTCAGAATAGCTGTCGAAATAACTATCGGAATAGCTATCAGAATCTGAGGGACTCGAACTGGTTGAAGGATTCATCTCGTACGATCAGATGAAGGATTCTCGATAAGAAATAGATTATAGGATGTAGATTAGTACCCTGCAATACATAATTTACATATGCATATATAATACTAAAATCCCATAAGTTATGGAGGAATCTGCGGAAGTTGTCAGGCAAAGTCTACAGTAAAAGCAATGCTAAGATATGAATTTTATCTATACACTATTCATGCAGTCAATGCAGTAAAACGTGTCTAGACTAAGAATAATGAGCAGGTAATTTCCTAAGGATGATAAGCAGATGATTTCCGACAAAACGATAAGCAAAACTTTTGATATGCAGACACGGTCGAAGTCCAGACTCACTAATGCATCCTAACGACTATCAGTTAGACACACTAATACAAGACCCAGTTCGCTAAGACCACCGCTCTGATACCAACTGTAGAGACCCGTCCTAATCCATCCGGACGAAGTCCATATCGATTATAAATGATTCACAACAGTTGATTACATCGCGAGGTACTTGACCTCTATATGATACATTTTACAAACATTGCATTCTTTTTTTGAAAACACAATTTTTCATTACATCGAAAGTTGACAACATGCATACTATTTCGTAATATATCTTACTATAATTGACTTAATAATAATCTTGATGAACTCAACGACTCGAATGCAACGTCTTTTGAAATATGTCGTGAATGACTCCAAGTAATATTTCTAAAATGAGCAAATGCACAGCGGAAGATTTCTTTCGTACCTGAGAATAAACATACTTTAAAGTGTCAACCAAAAGGTTGGTGAGTTCATTAGTTTAACATAAATAATTATTTCACAATTTTAATAGACCACAAGATTTCATATTTTCATTTCTCATAAACATACCCATGCATAGAGACAAAAATGGATTGAACACCTGGTAACCGACATTCACAATATGCATATAAGAATATCCCCATCATTTTGGGATGCTCCTTCAGACATGATATAAATTTCGAAGTACTAAAGCATCCGGTACTTTGGATGGGGCTTGTTGGGCCCGATAGATCTATCTTTAGAGTTCGCGTCAATTAGGGTGTCTGTTCCCTAATTCTTAGATTACCAGACTTAATAAAAAGGGGCATATTCGATTTTGATCATTCAACCATATAATGTAGTTTCAATTACTTGTGTCTATTTCGTAAAACAGTTATAAAAACAGCGCATGTATTTTCAGTCCCAAAAATATATATTGCGAAAGCATTTAAAAAGGGAATGATGAAACTCACCTAATGTATTTTGTAGTAAAAATACATAGAACGACAATGAATAAGTATAGGGTTGGCCTCGGATTCACGAACCTATATCAATTGTATATTTATTAAAACAAGAAATGATAATCTCATAATTTTCACTTATAACTTATATAATATTTGTGTGTTTGTAGTTATATAAATTTTATATTAAATTTTTATTTAATACATATACTTTATTTATGTGTATTATATCTTAAGTTTTATGTTATATATCTATATCTATTTTGTATATATACATTTAAAAATAATTTTTTTTATTCATTTTGTTATATTAATATATCTATAAATATATGTTTAGTATTATATTTAAAAACCGATAGTTTATTTTATGTAAGTATTTTTATAAATATGGTTCATAATAACAATACTAACCTAAAATGAAATTTTAATAAATATAGTAACTTTAATAAAAATGATAATTTTTGACAAGGAGATAGTTTAAATAAAAATAATAGTAATATTCATTTTAATAGATATAATGATAATATTGATAATAATAATTATAATAATGATAATATTAATAATAGTAATAACACTTGCAAAATACTAATAATCTAATACTAGTAATTATGATAATAATATTAATTTTAGTAGTGATAAAAATAATCATAATATTAATGGTAGTAATAATAGTGATTAACATAATAATAATAATAATAATAATAATAATAATAATAATAATAATAATAATAATAATAATAATAATAATAATAATAATAATAATAATAACAATAATAACAAATAGAAGTAATATACCTTTAACAAAACTGAGTTTGGCCCAAGTACTTGACCCAAGTGAAAATTCATAAATATACCGGCCCAATATAAAATCCATCCGACCCGGTTTATGTTATTTAACCCAAAATCAAAAACAGTTTGAGAATTCACAGCATCAAAGCATCGTAGATCTAGATTAAGATCAAAATAACCTCCATCACAATCTTAGCGGTGTGTTTATTGAAAATTCATGGTATCGATCCGTCATAGTCTCAGTTCTGGGGTTTTGCTCGTACACCGTACCAAGAACAGGAATTTTTGATTATCATTATGAATTGAGTAATGGAAAGTTGCAGCAAAAATTAATGGATTGAATAGGTCATCGGTTTATCAATCAAGCAATAAGTCATCGGTTCATTAATAAATCAGGTAAATGATTGATTCCTCAATAATCTATTAATTTCTTAATTCTTTTTTATATAATTTCTGTATAAACAATTGGTAGAACAATAGTAACAATTAATGATGTTATTGATGGTTTGAAAATGATAATTGAATCAGATGATAAGGTCAGTGGTGTTCAACTTCGTGGGTTTTGTTCCAAATCAGAAACAAACAGCTGTAAATGATTTCAATTGTTTTTGGTTCGCATAAACGCTCAGGAAGCAAAGCAGCAGCTGTGGTAATGGATAGGATAGCAGAAGTTGTCAATTGAGGGTTGTGGTGGTAGTTATTAGTGGTGATCTGTTTGCAGTAGCGAATGACAGTAATTATTGGTGTTAGCTGGTTGCAGCATGCTTGATTTGTTCTTGGTCCGAAATTAAAACAGGAAAGGTGTGGTTTTTGTTTGGGTTTTCGTGTTGCAGTACAACAGATGGTGTTCGAGCTTATTCCTGAACAGATCATAAATGGTAACACAGGTATTGCAGGTTTCGTTTGATAATAACAAGTGTGTTTTAGATTTTGTTATCATTGCACAATAGATGATAATGAATGTAGTATAACACTTGATATTTACATAGAAGTTTGATATATATATATATATATATATATATATATATATATATATATATATATGTATATATATATATAAGTGTATGTATATATCTGTACTTGTTTTCGGTTCCAAACAGGAACAAGGATGATGATAGCTGTCGATTTGGAGCCGTAACAGCTATAAAAGTGGTTATGTTTGATGGTGTATTTAAAGTGGTGGTCATGGGTTGATAAAGTTGATGGTTTATGGTTCGAAGGTTTAATAACGATGATAGTTTGGGTCAAATAGTTCTCGGTGTTTCGAAACAGAAGGACGACTGCAGTAGATGTTGTCGAGGGATAAAGTGATTGTAGGTGGTTTAAGATTGAGAAGATGGTGGTTTGGTGTGGTTAGCCAACGGTGTTTGAGGGTGGTTGGATTGATGATCAAACGAGTATTAGATTGATAGTTGATGTTCGTATATGTGGGTAAATATGTATAAGTTTACAATATAGATAGATGAAAAAATATAGATAGATAAAGTTATATAACAGTGGTGAAATGGGTTTGGTTTGACATGGATAGAAAGAGGAGATATGATAGTGTCTCCAATTGCAATAATATATGTATAGGTATAATGTATACTATATAACTATCTATCTATGTGTAAATATATTTAGAATAGCTGTAAAGTTGATCAAACAAACACAGTGCATATTCTATCTTATCTGCTCAAATCACGGATTCTCAAACAAAACAGGAAACAATAACAAGTAGTAGGTGATAAGAGTAATTGATTATTAAGTGTGCTCATAGGTATATATATATATACCTATTTTTATAACTATGTATATACATATTATAATGTTGGTGTCAGGAAGAATCAAAAGGAAAACAAGGAAAACAGTAATCCCAATAATTATATTATAAATTAAGAATAGAAACATGTGATCTCAATTAAGTACAGTAAAGCCATCGGTTATTTGGATTATATTACCGACAGTTTTCACGGACCGTGTATCGTGCGAAATCAGTGGCGGATAAAAGTGTGTAGAAAAATCCCATATTTTTAAACTAACTATATTTATTTATTTTTTTGATCATTATGGTATAAAATTCGATCATTAACTATTAAATAAAAATTACATTAATTATTCACTCTCAACCCCAAATAAAATATAAAAATTTTAAAATTCAACAAATAGTTCCTAAATACATTTTTAATAAATCTATAATTTGTAAAACTTATTTTCGGATTATTATCACATACGTTCGATTTTAACTTGTTTAATATTGATCGAATGAAAAATGAGTGTAACTTTCGTTTACTAAATAGATTCAACATCATTCATTTTCAATATGATATATATATACACATTTTAATTAACAAGTTTTATTACATAAATAATTAAACTAATTATATATATATATACAAATAATATTCATATATATATATATACACATATCTATTTGCAAAATAGTTGTTCGTGAATCGTCGAGAATAGTCAAAGGTCAAATGAATATATGAAACAGTTCAAAGTTTTTTAGACTCAGATTAACAGACTTTGCTTATCGTCTTGGAAACATATAGAGATTAAGTTTAAATTTGGTCGAAAATTCACGGGTCGTCACAAACACTACTTATCGTTGCTTACTATTACACAATGCCGCCTCACACTGCTAGTCTCGACCGATCACCTACTTCCCACTGCTTGTCATCACTAGTTACTACTTGATTCCACCCATTGCTACTCACCACTGCTAAGTGCTACTCATCACTACTTGCACCTCCACGATTTACTACTAGCTATTATGCATCACGACTCATTTCTGATATATCTTTAGAGGATGAATTCCTTGTAACAGCCTGCGAAATCCGTAGTATATATTGTCTACTTGACTTCCAACTTTCCTATCATTCAGCCACCCGCGGCTTTACGATTTTGCTTTCATATACTAGTCTACCGGAAGAGGTGTTCACACCTTCCCTCATAAAGGGTATTTTGTTCTTCTCCCCCACCAATGTGGACAAGTCTGATAACTCACCCTGCTTTCAACATCAACTTCAATGAAGTTCATCAAGAATACGTTCTTACTCAACAATCATAATGTTTATATCCTGCTGACACCGGTGCCGATAGAAACTTTATCGCTAGGGAATTCTGTCACAATATTTAGCATCTAGTATCTGCCTTAGATAACGTAAACTCTATGGAACTATCAACTAGGAAGAAAATGCATAAAGATTGATGTCATTTTGGTTTAAGGAGGTCCTGATTTAAGAAGTTTGATCATACACTCCCATCGTAAATGTCTCTCACCCAAAACTCACCTCAAACTTTAATCAACGATTGCTCTTAATCCTTTGCAAATTATAAGTTAAGACCCATACTGTTAAGCTCATAACAACCTTTCAGACTTAACAATACTTTTTCTGATGATTGGCGAGCCATTACAATAGAAATCTACTCGAGTGATGTTCTGAGTTAAATTATTTTACTTGGACTACCCTATTTCTTTATTTGACCTTGTGGTTGGGATGGACTGGTTATCTGACGACACAAACGAGGCTGTTGCGACCAGAAGGCCATTCAAATTCCTTTTACCGAAGACGAATCAGTGATGGTGTACGGAGAGAAGATCAGTACACCGTTGCATTACATTAATTGCTGGAAGGTCCAGAAGTGCATAAGATAAGGATGTCTCGCAATTCTGGCACATATGAGCAAAGTTGAATCAGCAGTTAAAAGACTCGAAGATGTCTCAACCGTTATAAATTTTCCTTAAGGTCCTTCCGAGGGAATTACCATGTCTTCCACCGCATAGAGACGTAGAATTTCATATTGACTTAATGCCTGGAGCGGCACCTGTAGCGCACACACCGTAAAGACTTGCATCTTCAGAATTGCAAGAGCTGTCTAGTCAGTTACAAGAGCTTTTAGACAAAGGATTCATTCGACCGAGTTCTTCACCACGAAGAGCACCTGTGCTCTTTTTTAGGAAGAAGGATGGATCTATAAGACTTTGTATTCATTATGGAGAACTGAATAAGCCAACTATCAAGAATAGATATCCGTTACCGAGAATCAACGATTTTTTTAATCAATTGCAAGGATCAGGATGTTACACTAAGATTGATCCGAGGTCAGGTTACCATCAGATAATAGTAAAGGAGACAGATATACCGAAGACAACGTTTAGGACACGCTATGGACATCATGAGTTCACAGTAATGCCGTTTGGATTGACGAACGCACCGGTAGTGTTCATGGATCTCAGGAACCGTGTGTGTAAGCCATATCTAGACAAGTTTGTTATTGTGTTTATCGATGATATTCTGGTATACTCTAAGAATGAGGAAGAACATGAACAACATCTCCGTTTGTTACTAGAGATGCTCAGGGAGGAGCAGTTGTACGCGAAATTTTCGAAGTGTGACTTTTGGCTGCAAGAAGTGAAATTTTTAGGTCATATCGTAGGTGTCAATCATATCCAAGTTGAACCTATGAAGGTAGAAACGGTTAAGAAATGGGAGACTCCTAAGTCGCCAACGCAGGTTTGGCAATTCTTAGGTCTCGCCGATTATTACAGGAGATTCATTGAGGAATTTTCTATTATTGCCAGACCGTTGACCACAATGACTCACAAGGGTAAAAAGTATGAGTGGACTAAGCAACATGAGTCTGCATTGTAGTTGTTATAACAGAAATTGACTACTGCTCCGATTTAATCTGTAACCGAAAGGAATGAAGATTTCGTGATTTACTGTGATGCTTCACGACAGGGTTTTGGTTGCGTGTTGATACAACGGAAGAAAGTGATTGCCTATGGATCACGACAACTAAAGTACGTGAGCATAAGTATACAATGCACGATTTAGAACTTGGTGTCGTGGTCTTTGCACTGAAGATGTGGAGATACTATTTATATGGTACGAAGTTCACTGTTTTCACGGATCACAAGAGTTTACAGCACATTTTTGACCAGAAACAACTTAATATGAGGCAGAGATGTTGGATTGAGCTATTGAATGATTACAACTGTGACATTTGCTATCATCCTGGCAAGGCTAATGTAGTTACAGATGCCTTGAGTAGGAAGGAAAAGGTTAAGCCTATCCGAGTTAGAGCTTTGAATATGACTTTTCAAAGGAATATTACTCCTCAGATACGCGATGCGCAGCTAGAGGCATTAAAAGAAGAGAACGTTGCTATTGAGTCACTCAGAGGAATGGAAAAGAAATTCGATGTTCGAGAAAATGGAACTCGATATTTCATAGATAGAATTTGGGCACCGAAGTTTGGCGAATTAAGGGAACTAGTGTTAGATGAAGCACATAAGACGAGGTATTCTATTCACCCTAGATCCGAAAAATGTCCCAAGAACTTAAGGCACTGTACTGGTGGCCTAATATGAAAGCAAATATAGCAACCTATGTTAGTAAGTGCTCAACGTGTGCGTAAGTAGAAGCAGAGCATCAGAAGCCGTCAGGACTGTTGACATACTCAGAGATTCCCCAGTGGAAATGGGAACGTGTTACCATGGATTTTATTACTAAGTTGCCCAAGACTGTGGGAGGTTATGATACGATTTGGGTTATCATTGATCGTCTCACCAAGTCTGCTCATTTCCTACCGTTTAGGGAAACGGATAAGAAGGAGAAGTTGGCGCATGTTTACCTAAAAGAAGTGGTTTCCCGACATGGAGTTCCGATATCCATTATCTCCGACAGAGACAACAGATTTACATCTAGATTCTGGCAAGCATTGCAAGAGGCAATGGGAACCCGTTTAGACATGAGTACAACATATCACCCACAAACTGATGGTCAAAGCGAGAGAACCATCCAAACCCTAGAAGACATGTTAAGGGCATGTGTTATTAATTTCAGAAATGGATGGGATAGACATCCACCATTAGTAGAATTTTCCTATAATAATAGTTTTCACGCAAGTATAAAGGCAGCGCCTTTCGAAGCACTCTAAGGCAGAAAGAGCAGATCACCCATATGTTAGACCGTCTGAAATTACCGAGAGAATTGGACCGGTAACGTATAGGCTGAAACTACCGCAAGAACTTAGTGATATTCACGACACTTTTCATGTTTCCAATTTGAAGAAATGCTTATCAGACGAAAGTTTGGTGATTCCTTTAGATGAAGTACAAGTTGATCCTAAGCTTAATTTCATTGAAGAACCTGTAGAGATTATGGATCGCGAGGATAAACAACTAAAGCAAAGTAGAATTCAAATCGTTAAAGTTAGATGGAACGCCCGTAGAGGATCAGAATTCACGAGGGAACGTGAAGATCAGATGAGGCTAAAGTATCCGCAACTGTTTCCATAGGAGACGACAACGGTGGACGTGCACTAAAATTTCGGGACAAAATTTTTCATAACAGGTGGGTAATGTAACAACCCAACTTTTTTCGTTTACTATTGTTACTTGTCCGTTAAATATTTAACGGTGATTACTTAGACTTTGTGTGTTTAATAAAGTTAAATGCATACTTTATCCTAGTGGATTACTTGAATTAATATGTTATATTAGTTTATGAACTTATTTCGGATAGCGAAATAACAAGAAAACGTCACGATTAAGTTAATCGCCTAGAAAACTTTTCAGTTTACGGAACTCAGAAAAATGATAAAATAATTATTTTTAATAATTATTGACTTTAAGAAAAACTTATTTAATTTATTATTGACTTAATGAATTAAATCCGGTGATTGCGTTTCAACGACTAGTTAACGTTCCGGAGACCCGGTACGGTTAACGGCACTCGAAACGGACCACGCGCGTACAAGAAAATAACGAAACGAATGGTATATCACTTTTAATAATTATTTTATGTAATTATTATGTTTTAAACATACTTTCAATTTATTAGCATTTATATAGATTAAAAACGCGAGAAATTGACGTTTAACGTTCCGGTTCGCGTTTTCGGTTAACGACACTCGATGGATTGCACAATACTTAAACTACCTAGACAAAATAAATCCCAAGAAGCCTTTTTCCAGCCTCTAGGCTGAAATCCACAAGAAGGGGGCCTTCTTTGATCTATTTTGGCCTATTACTTCTCCTAGTGTCCATTTAACCTTGATTAGGGCCCAAAAGGTAACCCTTAAAACCCCTAATTAGAGAAATACACTCATTTATCCTCCCTTAACCCTAACCCACGAAATTTACAGCCACATATCATCATCTTCATCGTTAATCATCATCCCTATCATAACTCCATTCAATTTTGATTATTTGCTCTTACGTTCTACACGAAAGTGATCGTTCTTGTCATTCTCTATGCGCTAGTATAAGTTAATTGGTGTTTAAAGGTATATTTGCTAACCCTATATTAGATCAGTTTTTTAATCAATTTCATAGGGTAATCAAGTCTAGTGCTCAATTGATGATGTATAGAGTTATCGTTTATCGTTTAATTGCTCGATTGATGTTGTTTGCATGAAAAATGAATTTGTATTTTAATGATTTGATAAAACTGACTTATGAACTGATCTTGAATGATTATCTAGATGGATATAGATAAAAAAACTATTGAGTTTGGACTTTGATTTTGCATGATTTCATTATCGTATGCTTAAGATATGCTTATCGAAGTTTTCGTTAGGGTTTACATGATATCCAAAATTTCTGAATGGAATTCTTTGTGATTTTGTTAAATAAAAGTCTACTTCTATATTCTTTGTGAAAAATCATGCATGTAGGACTCAAGATTTGCGTCAAACGCTTTTGTAATGCTTCCGTTATGTCAAAACAAATATTTGGTTCTTAAAGAGAGCTGAATCAGTTTTCAAACTTACATAAAAACTTTTAGAGTGAACTAGGAATTGTTTGAGGCTTTAATATTCTGGAATATTTTATTTTACATGTTTCTTGGGATATTTCATTTGTATGATAACCTTTTAATACGTGAATTGCTATGTGATAAAGGCTCGACCATATGACGTGTCTGATTAACGTGTAAAACTGGAAGGTCAATAGAGATTGGGTAAACTGTACAAATTGGCTAAAGAAATGTTTTTGATTATTTATTCTCTAAAACTTTGAGATATTTTGAGATTACTCCAATTAGCCGTTCATAAAAATCTATTTTCTATATTTTTTGAGAAATGTTTAAAAACTGACGCGCGGGCAGAAATTGATGTAATGAACTATGATTAGACCCTTTCTGATATTGGACTTTTATATATCGTATGAGGCTTTGGCCAGACTTTTTGGAATCAATTTTAAGTGTAGTTATGATCTGGAATTGTTCATAATTTAATGATTTGTGTGCTATGAGCTATAGTTGAATCTTTCTACGATGTATGTTTTTCGAAGGCAAGCTTTAAAATGCAAAAGTGCAATTTGCTTTACTATGACTTGTAAAGTGATACTTGACCTAGGTTTGACATGTTGACCATGTTTGCATGAACTACTGAGATGTTTGACTTTAGTTGACTACTTTGACCGAGTTGACTTTTGGTTTAACTTTGGTTGACTTGCTTGGATTAGTTGACTTTTACTTGTTCGTTGAGTCAGTCTGAGCACTAGGACTTTGCGTACACTATGGGTTGACATGGTTTGACCTATAAGTGTATACTTAAGATGATTTACTTGTTTAGGTTGCGTTGTTCAGTCGAGATTGTTCGATAACCATACGTTTTGCTAAGATAATTACAAGTGCTTTTGCTAAGGTGAGTCTACAGTCCCTTTTTCAGCAACATTTTTGGGAAGAGATACATGCTACTTTTGAAACTATTTCTTAAACTGTTTTTACAACTATATTACATATTAGGCACGAGTAACTTACCAAGAATATACATATGAGTTCAGATCAAAAAACCCTTAGCTTGATTATATTAGTTACTTTGTAAGCTCGACTTATAGGGACGGTACCGTTAGGTTTGACAAACCTCACCGCAACATAAACAGGTGCTTATTTTGTTGTTACTCGTACACTTGATAGGTGTATCGCCATGATAGGGTAAACTAAAGATATGTGCTCGGCTCACGCAAAGGTTAAAGCTTTATAATCAAGTGCTTATGATAAGTGTATATTATTAAGAAGCTTTTCAGAAATCTCGTGGCCTAACTTACGATGAATGTTACTTAAAGATGATGTTTACAAAGTTAGAACTAGACATGGTAATGTCTATAAACAGATGAAACAAAAAGAACTTTTTGATGTCACTCACAATTGAAACTTGACATCTTACAAACAGTTTATTACTTAGCATTTGCTATACGCAAACTTTTGAGATTAAACCTTAGCGGGTTATTCAGATAAACGATTTTGAGAAATGATTTTTGGTAAACGATTTATGGAAATTGTTTTATGAAACATACGAGAACTATTTACTTAAACCTGTAGATTCACTCAACTTTATGTTGATCCTTTTTGCATGTTTTATCTCAGGTATTAGTTGCTTCCGCTGTAGAACATTGATGTTATGTAGAAGTCAAGTCAAGCATTGGGATCAGAGTTAATACGCCGTTAGTGGATTCTGATGGGGTATTACATTTGGTATCAGAGCTTTGGCTATAGGGAACTAGGATACATTAGTGTGCTAACCGTAGGGGGCATTAGTGGGTCTAGTCTATAGCCGTGTACTTAGAATGACTGTTATACGCCATGTTTGCACTGTTTGCTCTACTATGCTACCTGTCGGGCTACATATTAGATATCACATGCATATACGCATCTATACCCATAATGATATGGACTTGGACTAGATATATGATATCACGAATCACATACGTACACATGACGCGACTCTTAAGAGCATTAAGTTGACTACAATATCTTGAACTTATGGAGTGATGTCGAATGGATATGTGAGATAGCGTAATGTAATGACCAGGATTACATTACGGTAACTCGTATAGAAGTTTTGACATATCAAAATATGGAATTGAGAGCGAGTCAAGTAGGTTACTAGGATAAACACAGTTTAGAACATGAACCGTATAATCTTAAATATGAGTAGAAATTCACACTGTTCGCATTAATTGTTATTATAACCTATAAGAAACGTATAATCACGTCACTACTCGACACTGTCTGCCACCACCAATCACTACTTGGAACTACGAAGACACTGCTTACCATTACTTATCGTTGCTTACTATTACACAATGCTGCCTCACACTGCTAGTCTCGACCGATCACCTACTTCCCACTGCTTGTCATCACTAGTTACTACTTGATTCCACCCATTGCTACTCACCACTGCTAAGTGCTACTCATTACTACTTGCACCTCCACGATTTACTACTAGCTATTATGCATCACGACTCATTTCTGATATATCTTTAGAGGATGAATTCCTTGTAACAGCCTGCGAAATCCGTAGTAGATATTGTCTACTTGACTTCCAACTTTCCTATCATTCAGCCACCCGCGGCTTTATGATTTTGCTTTCCAATACTAGTCTACCGGAAGAGGTGTTCACACCTTCCCTCATAAAGGGTATTTTGTTCTTCTCCCCCACCAATGTGGACAAGTCTGATAACTCACCCTGCTTTCAACATCAACTTCAATGAAGTTCATCAAGAATACGTTCTTACTCAACAATCATAATGTTTATATCCTGCTGACACCGGTGCCGATAGAAACTTTATCGCTAGGGAATTCTGTAACAATATTTAGCATCTAGTATCTACCTTAGATAACGTAAACTCTATGGAACTATCAACTAGGAAGAAAACGCATAAAGATTGATGTCATTTTGGTTTAAGGAGGTCCTGATTTAAGAAGTTTGATCATACACTCCCATCGTAAATGTCTCTCACCCAAAACTCACCTCAAACTTTAATCAACGATTGCTCCTAATCATTTGTAAATTATAAGTTAAGAACCATACCGTTAAGCTCATAACAACCTTTCGGACCGAACAATACTTTTTCCGACGATTGGCGAGCCATTACAATAGAAATCCACTTGAGTGATGTTCTGAGTTAAATTATTTTACTTGGACTACCCTATTTCTTTATTTGACCTTGTGGTTGGGATGGACTGGTTATCTGACGACACAACTGAGGCTGTTGCGACCAGAAGGCCATTCAAATTCCTTTTACCAAAGATGAATAAGTGATGGTGTACGGAGAGAAGGTCAGTACACTGTTGCGTTACATTAATTGCTCGAAGGTCCAGAAGTACATAAGATAAGGATGTCTCGCAATTCTGGCACATATGAGCAAAGTTGAATCAGCAGTTAAGAGACTCGAAGATGTCTCAACCGTTATAAATTTTCCTTAAGGTCCTTTCGAGGGAATTGCCATGTCTTCCACCGCATAGAGACGTAGAATTTCATATTGACTTAATGCCTGGAGCGGCACTTGTAGCACACACACCATAAAGACTTGCATCTTCAGAATTGCAAGAGCTGTCTAGTCAGTTACAAGAGCTTTTAGACAAATGATTCATTCGAACGAGTTCTTCACCACGGAGAGCACATGTGCTCTTTGTTAGGAAGAAGGATGGATCTATAAGACTTTGTATTCATTATGGAGAACTGAATAAGGCAACTATCAAGAATAGATATCCGTTATCGAGAATCAACGATTTTTTTAATAAATTGCAAGGATCAGGATGTTACTCTAAGATTGATCCGAGGTCAGGTTACCATCAGATAAGAGTAAAGGAGATAGATATACCGAAGACAGCGTTTAGGACACGCTATGGACATCATGAGTTCACAGTAATGCCGTTTGGATTGACGAACGCACCGGTAGTTTTCATGGATCTCATGAACCGTGTGTGTAAGCCATATCTAGACAAGTTTGTTATTGTGTTTATCGATGATATTCTGGTATACTCTAAGAATGAGGAAGAACATGAACAACATCTCCGTTTGTTAATAGAGATGCTCAGGGAGGAGCAGTTGTACGGGAAATTTTTGAAGTGTGACTTTTGGCTGCAAGAAGTAAAATTTTTAGGTCATATCGTAGGTGTCAATGGTATCCAAGTAGATCCTGCGAAGGTAGAAACGGTTAAGAAATGGGAGACTCCTAAGTCGCCAACGCAGGTTTGGAAATTCTTAGGTCTCGCCGATTATTACAGGAGATTCATTGAGGAATTTTCTATTATTGCCAGACCGTTGACCACAATGACTCACAAGGGTAAAAAGTATGAGTGGATTAAGCAACATGAGTTTGCATTGTAGTTGTTATAACAGAAATTGACTACTGCTCCGATTTAATCTGTACCCGAAAGGAATGAAGATTTCGTGATTTACAGTGATGCTTCGCGACAGGGTTTTGGTTGTGTGTTGATACAACGGAAGAAAGTGATTGCCTATGGATCACGACAACTAAAGTACATGAGAAGAAGTATACAACGCATGATTTAGAACTTGGTGCCGTGGTCTTTGCACTGAAGGTGTGGAGATACTATTTGTATGGTACGAAGTTCACTGTTTTCACGGATCACAAGAGTTTACAGCATATTTTCGACTAGAAACAACTTAATATGAGGCAGAGATGTTGGATTGAGCTATTGAATGATTACGACTGTGACATTTGCTATCATCCTGGCAAGGCTAATGTAATTACAGATGCCTTGAGTAGGAAGGAAAAGGTTAAGCCTATCCAAGTTAGAGCATTGAATATGACTATTCGAAGGAATATTACTCCTCAGATACGCGATGCGCAGCTAGAGGAATTAAAAGAAGAGAACGTTGCTATTGAGTCACTCAGAGGAATCGAAAAGAAATTCGATGTTCGAGAAGATGGAACTCGATATTTCATAGATAGAATTTGGGCACCGAAGTTTGGCGAATTAAGGGAACTAGTGCTAGATGAAGCACCCAAGACGAGGTATTCTATTCACCCTAGATCCGACAAGATGTACCAAGAACTTAAGGCACTGTACTGGTGGCCTAATATGAAAGCAGATATAGCAACCTATGTTAGTAAGTGCTCAACGTGTGTGTAACTAGAAGTAGAGCATCAGAAGCCGTCAGGACTGTTGACACAGTCAGAGATTTCCCAGTGGAAATGGGAACGTATTACCATGGATTTTATTACTAAGTTGCCCAAGACTGTGCGAGGTTATGATACAATTTGGGTTATCATTGATCGTCTCACCAAGTCTGCTCATTTCCTACCGATTAGGGAAACAGATAAGAAGGAGAAGTTGGCGCATGTTTACCTAAAAGAAGTGGTTCCTGACATGGAGTTCCGATATCCATTATCTCCGACAGAGACAACAGATTTACATCTAGATTCTGGCAAGCATTGCAAGAGGCAATGGGAACCCGTTTAGACATGAGTACAGCATATCACCCACAAACTGATGGTCAAAGCTAGAGAACCATCCAAACCCTAGAAGACATGTTAAGGGCATGTGTTATTAATTTCGGAAATGGATGGGATAGACATCCACCATTAGTAGAATTTTCCTATAATAATAGTTTTCACGCAAGTATAAAGGCAGCGCCTTTCGAAGCACTCTAAGGCAGAAAGAGCAGATCACCCATATGTTAGACCGTCTGAAATTACCGAGAGAATTGGATCGGTAGCGTATAGGCTGAAACTACCGCAATAACTTAGTGATATTCACGACACTTTTCATGTTTCCAATTAGAAGAAATGCTTATCAGACGAAAGTTTGGTGATTCCTTTAGACGAAGTACAAGTTGATCCTAAGCTTAATTTCGTTGAAGAACCTGTAGAGATTATGGATCGCGAGGATAAACAACTAAAGCAAAGTAGAATTCGAATCGTTAAAGTTAGATGGAACGCCCGTAGAGGACCAGAATTCACGAGGGAGCGTGAAGATCAGATGAGGCTAAAGTATCCGCAACTATTTACGTAGGAGACGACAACGGCGGACGTGCACTAAAATTTCAGGACGAAATTTTTCATAACAGGTGGGTAATGTAACAACCCAACTTTTTCCGTTTACTATCGTTACTTGTCCGTTAAATATTTAATGGTGATTACTTAGACTTTGTGTGTTTAATAAAATTAAATGCATACTTTATCCTAGTGGATTACTTGAATTAATATGTTATATTAGTTTATGAACTTATTTCGGATAGCGAAATAACTAGAAAACGTCACGATTAAGTTAATCGCCTAGAAAACTTTTCAGTTTACGGAACTCAGAAAAACGATAAAATAATTATTTTTAATAGTTATTGACTTTAATAAAAACTTATTTAATTTATTATTGACTTAATGAATTAAATCCGGTGATTGCGTTTCAACGACTAGTTAACGTTTCGGAGACCCGGTACGGTTAACGGCACTCGAAACGGACCACGCGCGTACAAGAAAATAACGAAACGAATGGTATTTCACTTTTAATAATTATTTTATGTAATTATTATGTTTTAAACATACTTTCAATTTATTAGAATATATATAGATTAAAAACGCGAGAAATTGACATTTAACGTTTCGGTTCGCGTTTTCGGTTAACGACACTCGATGGATTGCAAAATACTTAAACTACCTAGAAAAAATAAAGCCCAAGGAGCCTTTTTCTAGCCTCTAGGCAGAAATCCACAAGAAGGGGGCCTTCTTTGATCTATTTTGGGCTATTACTTCTCCTAGTGTCCATTTAACCTTGATTAGGGCCCAAAAGCTAACCCTTAAAACCCCTAATTAGAGAAATACACTCATTTATCCTCCCTTAACCCTAACCCATGAAATTTACAGCCACATATCATCATCTTCATCATCAATCATCATCCCTATCATAACTCCATTCAATTTTGATTATTTGCCCTTGCGTTCAACACGAAAGTGATCGTTCTTGTCATTCTCTACGCGCTAGTATAAGTTAATTGGTGTTTAAAGGTATATTTGCTAACCCTAATTTTATTAGATCAGTTTTTTATCAATTTCATAGTGTAATCAAGTCTAGTGCTCAATTGATGATGTATAGAGTTATCATTTATCATTTAATTGCTCGATTGATATTCTTTGCATGAAAAAAGAATTTTTATTTTAATGATTTGATAAAACTGACTTATGAACTGATCTTGGATGATTATCTAAATGGATAGAGATAAAAAAAAACTATTGAGTTTGGACTTTGATTTTGCATGATTTCGTTATTATATGCTTAAGATATGCTTATCGAAGTTTTCCTTAGGGTTTACATGATATCCGAATTTTCTGAATTGAATGCTTTGTGATTTTGTTAAAGAAAAGTCTACTACTATATTCTTTGTGAAAAATCATGCATGTAGGACTCAAGATTTGCGTCAAAAGCTTTTGTAATGCTTCTGCTATGTCAAAACGAATATTTGGTTCTTACAGAGAGCTGAATCAGTTTTCAAACTTACATAAAAATTGCTAGAGTGAAGTAGGAATTATTTGAAGGCTCGACCAAATGACGTGTCAGATTAACGTGTAAAACTGGAAGGTCAGTAGAGATTGGTTAAACTGTACAAATTGGCTAAAGCAATTTTTTGATTATTTTATCACTAAAACTTTGAGATGTTTTGAGATTACTCCATTTGGCCGTTCGATCAAATCTATTTTCTATATTTTTTGAGAAATGTTTCAAAACTGACGCGCAGGTAGAAATTGATGTAATGAACTATGAATAAACCCTTTCTGATATTGGAATTTTATATATCGAATGAGGCTTTGGCCAGACTTTTTGGAATCAATTTTAAGTGTAGTTATGATCTGGAGTTGTTCATAATTTAATGATTTGTGTGCTATGAGCTATAGTTGAATCTTTCTACGATGTACGTTTTTTGAAGGCATGCTTTAAAATGCAAAAGTGCAATTTGCTTTACTATGACTTGTAAAGTGATACTTGACCTAGGTTTGACATGTTGACCATGTTTGCATGAACTACTGAGATGTTTGACTTTAGTTAACCACTTTGACCGAGTTTACTTTTTGTTTGACTTTGGTTGACTTGCTTGGATTAGTTGACTTTTACTTGTTCGTTGAGTCAGTCTGAGCACTAGAACTTTGCGTACACTATGGGTTGAAATGGTTTGACCTATAAGTGTATACTTAAGATGATTTACTTATTTAGGTTGCGTTGTTCAGTCGAGATTGTTCGACAACCGTACGTTTTGCTAAGATAATTACAAGTGCTTTTGCTAAGGTGAGTCTACAGTCCCTTTTTCAGCAACATTTTTGGGAAGAGATACATGCTACTTTTGAAACTATTTCTTAAACTGTTTTTACAACTATATTACATATTAGGCACGAGTAACTTACCAAGAATATACATATGAGTTCAGATCAAAAAAACCGTTAGGTTGATTATATTAGTTACTTTGTAAGCTCGACTTATAGGGACGGTACCGTTAGGTTTGACAAACCTCACCGCAACATAAACAGGTGCTTATTTTGTTGTTACTCGTACACTTGATAGGTGTATTGCCATGATAGGGTAAACTAAAGACGTGTGCTCGGCTCACGCAAAAGTTAAAGCTTTATAATCAAGTGCTCATGATAAGTGTATATTATTATGAAGCTTTTCAGAAATCTCGTGGCCTAACTTACGATGAATGTTACTTAAAGATGATGTTTACAAAGTTAGAACTAGACATGGTAATGTCTACAAACAGATGAAACAAAAAGAACTTTTTGATGTCACTCACAGTTGAAACTTGACATCTTACAAACAGTTTATTACTTAGCATTTGCTATACGCAAACTTTTGAGATTAAACCTTAGCGGGTTATTCAGATAAACGATTTTGAGAAATGATTTTTGGTAAAAGATTTATGGAAACTGTTTTATGAAACATACGAGAACTATTTACTTAAACCTTTAGATTCACTCAACTTTATGTTGATCCGTTTTGCATGTTTTATCTCAGGTATTAGTTGCTTCCGCTGTAGAACATTGATGTTATGTAGAAGTCAAGCCAAGCATTGGGACCAGAGTTAATACGCCGTTAGTGGATTCTGATGGGGTATTACAATAATTGTGCGAACTGATGTGTTACTGTTGTGCAAATCTGATCTTTATATGAGAATAAAGACAGTATTTATTTATAACATCTTGTGGTCTTATGTTCTTATCAAGCATCAAATGACGAACAATCATTTTATTACCATCACTACAAACATCTCAGGAAACTGCTGGTTGGCCATCTTAGAGAGACATCAAATATGGGGTGATTTAAATTACACTGTGAGTGTACCTGAGGAAGATCTGAGAATCCTCAATCGTTCTATCAAATTTATTGAGGAAACTCTTCCATCACCAGCAAATCCTCAAGGAGAACATGCCCATTTCTCTCTTTCTAAGAGGTGTTCCAAGGAGGAGGACAATTACTAATGCTAACTTCTGAAGGATTTTCAACCTTCCGGTGGTTAACAATCCTCAAGTGCTTCCAACTACCTCTGTGATGCCGAATTCCATATATGATCTTGGTATATTGGTGAAAGGAATATTTCCGTTTGGTTCTTTAAGAAGAAATTCCTTCATTCTCGGTGGTATGTGAAATAATAAACAGTTGCTTGTTGATGACACCTAGGGGTTTTGATGGCATGTCAATCCTGATGCATAAGTTATTCTACTGTTTTGTGAGGAATGAGCGTGCTAACTTTAGAGAGCTCATTTGGGATCTAGTTCAATACCAAGTGGACAAGCCACAAACTAAGTATATTCCATGTGAACGGTTTTATTGTTTATTTATAAATGATGCACTAACCACTTTCAGGAATGCCAACATACCAATCCCTGATGCCACTAAACTTCCAATGGTGGTCTTTTCAGAGGTGAAAATGAATACACCAACTGTGCTTGATAACAGATTCACTGCTTTAATACCAGAGTGGTTGTTGAGAATAGTTGACCCAAGGGATACATGAATATATTAATACCTTGAAGCTGTTAGTTTACCTCTACCGAACCGGGTACAACAACTACAAGTTGAACTAGCTGCGGTACCAACCCAAGAGGTTAGAGGAGAACCTAGAATCCAACCTGGACCAGCTGCAACCCCACCTATAGGAAACCTCAAACGACTTAGGGTTACAAGGTCATCAAACCCCATGAGGATCTGTGAGCCTAGTCCAACTCAGGTTATACCTACTGAATCAACCACTGAGAGTAGTGAAAGCCCTGAAAATGATACATCAACAACCGAATCATCTTCTAAAGCATCAAAGAAGAAGATAAGATACAAACATGATGAGATGATTCAGAATCCACTAAGTCGACAAACTAGGTCTAGGACTTCAGCTCCGAACCTACAAAACCTATCTGACACTATTACTGGTACGGATCATGACTTAGAGCCTTCTAGGACACCGTCACCGATCTCCGTATCAGTTCCAATAATAATAGTAAGCCCTATAATAAATGAGACACAATTCTCGGTAGGTAAGAGAGTTGAACGCAAGGATGCTAAAAAGGCCAATAAGCTCATCCAACTTAAACAAGATTTAAGAATAAATCCCACCAGAAAAGATGTTTCTACATCTTTAAAGGAAGTAAAGTCTTCCAAAGAAGTAAAGTCTTCGCTGACTCAATCGATTGAGGGAACACAGTCATTGAAGTCCAGAACTGTCGAAGGGGAGACGAAAATTCTTGAACGGGCACCCTGCATATCAACAGGAAATCCTCCTGATATACTTCATCCAAGAGACGTTGTAGAGCCTCAACATCAAACAGGTCCTGGAGGTCTAACTTATCTCGATGAGGGAGATCTGTCGCGTACCACATAATAGAAATATGACATTCCTAGGGGAAATTTATCAGACTTCTGGCAGACTGATCCTTTAGAGCAATCAATTGATCATTTGGACTAAACCATTTCTCGTCTTGATCTTGAAACTCAGGATCAAGGTGTTAAGTCTATAACTGAAAGAGATGTGTTACCTCATGATATATCAATGACTTCAGGAGTCAGGAATATTAATATTCCTGTGAGAAATACAACAACAGGTAGTTCTTCTATCTTGTAAGAGTCCTATGAGAGATATATCATGGAGGTGAATGACCCAAAAAGGTCCTCACCGGCTATAACTCCGTTTGTTAGTCAACCTCCATCAGAAGGGGTAAATCTGACTAGTAGTAAGTATCAACCTACATATATACAAAATACCACAAATACCTCACCTACCCTCATGACAAATCAAACACTTTCATCGACCTCACGAGCGGGGGTACCGATCATTAATTTTCTGCCATCACCCCTACATTCATTAAATTATTATGATTCCTTGGAGCAAGCATACTTCAGTCGCATGTTTGCAAATCCTAATCTTGATGGTATCATACGTATTTCACTCCAAGCTATCTTTCAAGCAAAATTGCCATATCCAATTACTTATTATTCTCCATCGCTAAGCCCTCATAAAGATGATGAACATGACGATTTTGATCCTCAAAATAGTCATGAGGGGGAGACATGAGTAAATGGAGAGTATATTATGATGAATATTTCCACAAGGGGTGGTGGTGAGAGGTCTGCTTCAACTTCAACTGTGAATGATGCTAAGAAGGTTACAATTGAACATGAGATGACACGAACTCATGAAGATGTGGTTAGGAATGTAGAGTCTGAACAAGTGTCTATTTTGATTGTTGAAAAAAAATCTGAATGAACTTGTTAGTGGACCAATTTATGAAGATTTGGACTTGAATGATTTCTATCTAGAAGAGACTGGTGATGATGGGTTTGTTGTACTTAGTGCACTATCTTCATTATCTGCAATACCGGATGATGTAAAAATTGTTGGTGAAGAGAATCCAGAACCTTTAATACAAAGTGATGATGAAGAGGATTCTACAGACGAGGATGGTGAAGGTCAATATGAAAGTCCAAAAACAGATGATATCTTTGAACATATTGAAGAAGAAGATATACCAACAGAAAATTCATCAAATTCTTCTGCGCAAACAACTCAAACCTCAAATGCTAATGATGCTTCAACTTCTGATTCAACAACGTCAAGTTCGACAATTAATTCCTAGTTCAAATTCAATCACGGTATATTCTTCAAGAATCGGGAAAATTTATTACAATTGGGAGTTGAACATGATTTCCTCACATTAAGAAACACTTTTATTGAAGAGAATATCAACAAGATTCCAAGGAGTGAAAGGTTTACTTACATTGGTTTTCATATGCTTCCAGCTAAGGAAATAACATGGTATCGTTGGATGTGGAGGAGACATAGAAATCAAAATGAAGATGATTTATGGCTTCAACAGAAACATAATTTGATAGAAGTGTTGGACGTTACACGACTTGGGGAAAACATAAGTGAAATGAAAGATGTCTTAAGTCAGTTCCATATTATACGAGAAGATGAAAATTAGTATAAGTTCACTGAAGCGGATATTCCAAATCTCAACATGATTGACATCATTCACATCTATAACTATCTCAGTATTCTTACCGAGCGTCCTTATGCAAAGTATCAAGCATTAGACGCGGTGAAGAGATACATGATGGAGATAATTGAACTTGTGAGACGAGAAGATTTTCAAATAGGTTTTGAAGCAAATAAGAAAAGATTCAAATAACTTGTTCGGATTAATCGTTAGAAGGACTAGAGAATATGACACTATTCCAAAAATTATTTGAACCCGAAGGGTTTGTATTTGTCCATTCTCAAAAAGAAAAGGCGTTCTTCATAACGAGCGAGCTCAACAAATATTCTATATTCTGATGGGACATTCAAAGCTGCGTTGAACTATCTCAAGTGTCGACAAAATAAGTTTGATGATGTTGACATGAAGATGAGTCTTGGAGAGTTTATCAAACATATCAGAGATCGTCTCAATCTATGGATTCATACAAGACACATTGAGATTCTACGTGGGCAAAGGAAAAGAAGGATTTTCAAGGAAATGAATAAAATCCAATTTATTCAGGTGATCCAAGAAAAAAGTGGCAAACATGGAAACCATTTAAGAAGATTTCAGATAATCAGGTTGAATTTTCTGAACCAAGCGGTACAAGATGGAAAGCTACTTTTGGACCCTTGAAGATTACTAAGTAGGATTACATTGTAAAATTCACATTTAACACTAAGGGGGAGATTGTTAGGACCCCAAAGTTAGTAGTGTTAAAGTGAATAAAGCTTAATTTAATTAGAAGGTTCTACAGAGGAGGGCTATATATAGAACCTAAGTAGTCCTAACTAGAGAGCCATTGTATTGTATTGAGTTTAAGAAGTAGTGGAATGTAATTTCATCCGAATTACTCTCTGTCTGAATCTGTTTCTTTATGTAAATCTCATTCTTTCTTGATTCTTCGTTATTTAATGATGATCTAACCTATCAGCCTTTCAGTCCGAAAAATGCTGGAGCTACCTAACAGCGTGTTATTAACATGGCATTTAGAGAGAAAATTGGTAGAAATATAGAAGCTTATGTGGATAACATAGTAATCAAAAGTAATACAGAAGAACGGATGATTAGAAATATTCTCGAAACTTTTGGTTGATTACGAAATATCAATATGAAATTAAATCCAAATAAATGTACTTTTGGTGTTAAGGAAGGGCAGTTATTGGGTCATGTAGTCACAGAAAGAGGAATAAAAGAGAATCCCAAAAAGATTCAAGCAATTGAAGAAATGACTTCACCAAAAATAAAGAAGGACGTACAAAGTTTAAACAGAAGGCTTGCAGCATTGACTAGGTTTTTATCAAAAGCAGCACAAAGGTCATTACCATTTATGAAAGTGCTAAAAAGTTGTTTGAATAAAAGAGATTTTGTATGGACAGCGGAGGCTGAAGAAGTTTTTCAAGAAATTAAGAAACTCTTAAAAGAGTTGCCAACTTTGATTGTACCAATTGGAGGAGAAACATTAATACTTTATATGGCGGTATCAGAAGAAGCTATCATTTCTGTTTTAATAGCGGAATGGAATGGTACTCAAATGCCTATATATTTTGTTAGTAAAATTTTACAGCAGAGTAAAGCAAATTATCCACCAGTTAAAAAGTTAGTGTATGCTCTAGCGCACATCAAGGGCATCTAATTTTGGTTCTAACAAATCAACCAATTAAGCAAATATTGAACATCCAGAATCATCAGGGTGATTAGCAAAGTGGGCAGTGGAATTGGGAGAATATGAGATTAACTTTTCCCCATTAAATGCAATAAAAGGAAAACTTTGGAAGATTGTCTTTTAGAAACAACTGAAATATTTAAGCAATTCAAGAAGCCTGAATGAGATGATCAGTTATGAGAGCATACATATGCACTCAAATTTTATTTTTATGCATCCAACAATGAAGCAGAATATGAAGCATTAATTTCAAGCTTGCGTATAGCAACGGTGATATGGATAAAACATTTACATGTTTATGTTGATTCATAGATTGTAGCACAGTAAGTAAATGGTACATTTGAGGCAAAAGATATTTCCATGAAAAAGTATCTACAATTGGTTGAAATTTTTTTGAAGAATTTTGAACGTCTGGAGGTTGTGCAAATATCAAGAAACAAGAACAAGAAAGCACACATGTTGTGCAAGCTGGAAACATTAATATTTGATGACTTGCATAAAAAAAATTTGGTGAAATTCTTAACAGAAAAATCGATAGATGAGAAGGTCATGGTTGCAATAATAGAAGAAGAAGGATCAAGTTGGATGACCTCGTATAATAAATTTTTGCAAGATGGAACGCTGCCAGCAGATGCCATAAAAACAAGAAGGATAAAGGTAAATGCTTCGTTGTGCATTCAGGAGAATGGAGTACTTTACATAAAATCATTTAATGGCCCAAATTTGAGGTGCCTAGGGCCACAACAAGTGGCGAATGTAGTAAAGGAAATGCATGACGGATTTTGTGCACAACATTCTGGTTACAGGACTATTGTGGCCCGAATTATGAGACAAGGATACTACTGGAAAACAATTTACAGAGACACGACAGAGATAATTAAAACATGTGATGTGTGTCAAAGGCACGGAACAGTTCAGCGTTTACCAAAGTATGATCTTATTTCAGTCTCCTTCGCGTGGCCGTGCTATATATAGGCCATTGATATAGTGGGGCCATTCCCAAAAAGTGTATGAAATGCACGATTCTTGGTGGTAGCAATTGATTTTTTTCACTAAGTGTGTAGAAGCAAAAGTGTTAACACACATAACGGGGGAGAATATGAAGAAATTTGTTTGGAATGATATTGTGCGTAGATATGGTTTTCCAAATGAGATTGTAAGTGATAATGGGAAGTAATTTGCAGAGAATCCTTTTAAAAGTTGGTGTGAAGAACTAAACATAACACAAACATTTACTTCTATCACCTAACCACAGACAAATGGACAAGTTGAAGTAACAAACAAAGAAATTGTAGTCGGGATACAGGCTAGATTGGGTTAAAGTCAAACAAAATGGGTTGATGAGGTACCATATGTTTTATGGGCTCACCGCACAATGCCAAAACTGAGCACGGGTGAAACACCGTGCAGCCTAGTGTACGGCACTGAAACAGTAATACCAGCAGAAATTCGTGTACGTACACACAAAGTATTAACATTTGACATTGAATATAACTCATTCGTTTTGCGTGAAAATTTAAACTTGTTAGAGGAAAGGCGTATTATGGCCGTAATCCGTCAAGCAGATAATAAACAACAAATGGCAAAGTATTATAATAAAAGAGTAAAGCATGTGCAATTTGAAAAAGGGGATCTGGTAGTAAGGGATAATGAAGCAAGTCAGCAAGCAAAATAAAGAAAGTTGGGACCACGATGGAAAGGACCTTAAAAGATCATAAAAGCACATAAGAATGGTTCCTATACTCTTGCAGCGACCTCCAGTGAAGAAATGCAAAGAACATGGAATGCAATGAATTTAAAGAAATATTATGCGTAGTATTGCATATTCAAATAGCCTAATCAACTATTTTAAATATGAGATACGATCATAAATGTAAAAATTTCTTTAACAAATAATAAATAAAGTAGTTATTCTTATGGAAAAATATTCATATTTTTATCCGGCCGAGGATTTTTTAATTCAGGTGACACAAAGATGGCTATCATCCCTGCCCACAGAAGAGAAAAATTTTTCTCGGTGGCAGAAGTTCAATAGTAAACAAAAGGTTGAATTGGCAGCGAATGATGTAGACTCCAATGAGCATTGAAGCATTAGATTGTATCTACGACCGTCATGATGTAAAATTATAATAAATGAAGGCTAGCCACATAAATTAATTTTTAAATCAAACATATAAAGCTTTGGCAAAAATATACAAAGTACCAAATATTAATACAAGCACTGATTTATAGCAAACATTATACATTACGGTTTAAAGTTCAAAATGTCATCAACAGAGGACCGAGGATCATTACAAATAGCATTCAGTTCAGGAAAAGTCAAATCCTCTACTTGCTTTCCTACAATAATTACTTTATTCACAGCATTCGGATCAAGTTTGGCAGTAATAGTTTCATGCCAAGGATCATGGAAATTTGGCACTTTTTCTTTTAACATTTCAAGAAACTTTATCCGCTCAATGTCCAACGCAACAGTGATGAAATCTGAAAAAGGTTTTGTCAAGTTCTCAGAGTTAAAAACCTTGGTAACTATGTATGGAATGCATGCAGTCTTTCTTCTAAAACCTTGTTAGACTCTGTCAAAGTATCATTTTTGTGTAAATACCACTTCTCTTTTGATTCAAGCTCAGCTATATGAGCTTTTGCAGAACGTTTAGCAGCAATAGCAGCATCTAATTTAAGTTGGGCAGTCTTTTCAAAACCTTCCAGTTGAGAAATTTTGCCCTTATCCTTCTCTATCCTCTCAGATTTCTCACGATGAACTTGGTCAGAATACTCTACACGTTTTAAACTGTCAATCTCTGAAACAATGTTAAAAAATTATCCCTTGAGCACGGGATTTATGAGCGTCACTTTCAGATAAATTATGAAAGTATTCGGAAAGAGAAGGTGAAACCATTACATCCAAGTATGATATAAACTCAGCATAGCTACCAAGTAGGCCTATGAGAAAAGAGGATAGATTAGCTGTATCCAGGTGAGGAAGATTTATTTGAGACGAGCTAGCCTCTGCAAATTTACTTCGCTGACCGGAGGATGGAAGAGCAAGCCTTTTAGACACTTCTTCTTCACAAGAAGCCATGGCAGATTCAAAATAACATTTATTACGCATAAAATTTTTCCAGTCTAAGCAGGAAGATTCAAAATTCAACAAAGGATACTAAAACGGAGCAGGATTGTAACACCCCGTTTTCCCCGTGTATGATATATAGGTGTATCGTGTATGTACGACTAGTGTATGAAGGGTTCGAGACGAGTTCGTGTGTTGGAGTTCAAGTACACAAAAAAGGGGCAAAAACCCGAAGTAGGTCACGGCGCGACCTGGGGAGCCGCGGTGCGGCATTCAACTGAAATCAAGATCAGGAGGCTCGACAAACAGGTCCCAGTTCGACGCAAACCTCGCGGCGCGAGGAATGATGGCCGTGGCACGGCGATACTGGCGGCCTGATTTCGAATTTTGTAATTTTAAAAGGGAAGTGAGTGCATTTTGGTCATTTTGCGTGTGTGCCAGATTGGGATCTTAAATCCCATCCACCCATTTCATTTCCTTATTTTCTTTTTCCTTTTCTTCTCCATTTTCTCTCAAAACTTCAAAACCCCATTTGATTCAAAGTGAGATTTGGAAAGGAAGAAGCGGGATTCGATAGAAAGCGTAAGAGGCTACTTTGTTCTCCTCGTTCTTAGCTACAAGGTGATACTAGCGGTAAGATCTAACTCCGAAATTCGTTCTTAAGCTTCATGTTCATAATTTAGGGCTTTTGATTGTGAGTTCATAAATGAAATCCCATTAGTTGTTAATGGAAGATTAACACCAAGATTTGGGTTTATAAGTGTTGAAGGTGGGTTTTGGGTTGGTTAATGATTTAACCATGTTTAAGGCTTGTAAATGGTGTATAATCACTAGTGTTAGTGATTATGGAAGTATTGGGAACCATTTAGTATTGGGAACTATTTGGGGTGTTTTGGTTGACTAATTTTGAATAAGAGTCAAAATTAGGGTTTTATGAAGTTTATGCCCGATTGTCGATTTAGTTGAGTTTATAAACTTAAAATGAGTTAAGTTTAAGTATAAACTTTTGCTGGTGGCATTTTGAAGTCAAAACTTGTGAATGGTGTGATGTTGACTTTTAAGGGTCAAAATGGGCAAGTTTAGTGTTTAACACCTATGATTGGGTTTAATTGATGTGTTAGGACCATTCTCACTTGTGTTAGTGATTATTGGTTAGTTTGGGCGCGGTTTATGCTTGGAAGTGCATTTGGGTCGAAATTGCACTAAGTATCAATTGGGTTGGTTTGTAAATCCACCCTAATTCTGTTGTTGTATGTGTGATAATGGAATAGGTACATTCCATCGGTGAGTTGCGGATTATTCGGTAGCATTCATCAAGGCAACAAGGTTAGTGTTAATATCCTATGTGCATATGTATGTGTAGGATGGGTACGGGTCGGGTGAAGTGGTTCTTGGTTATGGAGCTCACTTCACATATAGATGGATTTTGATGGACTTGTGTATAGGTCCAATTGGCACGGTTGTGCGTTTTGGTTGACCACCGTTGGCAAGGTGCACACCTTGTGTGTACGTTATCACATGTGCTTGTGATGTGGATTATATAACCCCCAATGACGAAGGGTTGATATTGAGTTGTGTTTCTAATAACCCTGATGATAGGGATTTCTATAATCCCGGAGCCGTGGGTTTTGACTTGGGAAGTGGATCACGTGTGGATGCGGAATCATGATGACACGTGTAGTTTCGGTCATCTTATTGAGGTACAGATCTCGTGTGGTTGCGGATTTACTAAGGCTCGTGTAGTTCGGCCAACCTCGATGTTGTTGTGTTGTTGAAGATAGTAGTCTCATGTGGATGCGGATTTACTAAGGCGCGTGTAGTTCGGCCAATCTTCACTTGGTATTGGGTTAAGTGGTTAACCTTGGGCGGTATTATACTTCGTTATATATTTGGATATTGTTGTATTGTTGTGTTGTAGCTAACCCACCGGGTGTAGCTTATGGGCGTGGTACATATCGTCGTTGGTGTACTTACATTGTTGATATTTTAGATTGTGTGTAGTGTTCGTACGGTATGCTTAGATTAGCTTGCCTTTATGCATGGACTCCGGTATGTGCTATTTGATTATCATTGTGTGGTGTGTCCATTTTATGCATATATATGTATGTAGTATATTCTCACTCACTAAGCGTTAGCTTACCCTCTCGTTGTTTACATTTTTTATAGAATTGCATGGAGGCGGTGGCACAGGTAAGCGTGGGAATTAGTGGACTCGCGTAGGTTGCTTTAGAAGACGTACTTTTGGATTGATTAGGATTGGGTAGCGTATCCCCAATTACCATGCTCGGTTTTGTTGGAAATTAAAATAGTCGGGTCGTTTGCCCGTTCGGATAATTAAACTATGTATTAAATGTTTTAAAAGTTTATTGAACTTATTATTTGTGTTAAAGATGTTTTTGGAAGCATAATTGGGACCTAAATATTAATGTAATTAAAAAAAAATTACGGGCCGGTTCAAATACGGGTTGGGTTGTTTCAAGTGGTATCAGAGCATGGTCTAAGGGATTTAGGCGACTTGAGATAGGTGCCTAGACTTAGACTTTTGTGTGTGCTTAATTGCTGCGGGACTTGTAGGTGAACGGGTCGGACGGGGACTTGGTTAGTGCCTTAGCGTGTAGGTGAACTAACTAAGAGTGTGCCTTGAGTTGTGATGTAATTCTTGAGTGTATTTTTATAGCGTAGAATTTTTCGTTGCGTTGGTTATATCATCGAGCGAGGCGGTCATTGTACTAACAAGTTGATTCGGCGTGTGCGCGTACTAAGGACTTGCAAACCTTATTACGGGTGCAAATCATGTCTAACAAGTGATGTACGACGAGTGTTTAGCAAGATGGGGCGGTATTGTGCGTGTGGTTTTATACGTTCGTGGACTAATCGTTTTAAATTCTTTAGAATGATGATGCGAAACGAGATCGAGATGAATAACGGCGAGTTTACCACTAGAGTTACGGCCGCCGTGGCGGAGCAAATGGGTGTGTTTCGGGAAGAAATGGATAGGAAGTATTCTGAATTTCGGAGTAGTGGTGAAATGGAGCGTTGTCTTAAGATCTTCATGAGGACTAAACCTCCGATGTATGACTGGAAACCGGATCCTTTGGTAAGCACAACATGGATCTCGGATGTCGAAGGGTGTTTTCGTACTATTGATTGTCCTCCCAGGAAGAGGACGAGACTCGCTACTAGCTTGTTGTGGGGTAGGGCGAAGGATTGGTTGGATGGTAAGATTGATCTTATCGGTGTTGAAGCATTGATGGGGTTATCGTGGGACAAATTTAAGGAGGAATTCTTCGAGGAGTTCCGGACTGGAGCCCTTGTCGGATCTGCGTAATAAGTTGCGAAATTTGCAACAGGGTTCTATGGATTAGATTACTCTCAAGATGACCTTTATGGCGAAGGCTCGTTTTTGCCCGGAGTATATGGGGAATGATCGTTTGTTGATGGAAGATTTCTATCGAACTTTGAATGATGACTTGAAGAACAAAATTAGCAGAGGTCAGGCGAAATCGTTTGCGGAGTTATTCGCCGTGGTTACGGGTTTCGAGTCGTATTCTCGATCAAAGATTGGTGAACCTTCAAGTGAGAGAAGGGTTGTTTCGTATGGTGCTTCAAGTAAGAGGACCAAGGGTGCAAGTGTGATCACAGGTGGTACACGGACGAGTATATCGGATTCTAGTGCGTCTAGATGTTACAATTATGGCATGAGGGGTCACAAGTCTTGGAAATGTTCGGTGCCAAAGGGTGATGGCACGGTGTGCTTCAATTGCCATGAAGAAGGACATCGTAAGTCGGAGTGTCTCGAGTTAGCGGGGACGGATGTGGTGAGAAGACGTTAACTTTTTGTTTCTAATAAATATGTCCTTTGATTATTTATTATGTGCCGATGAGTTCGGGTTTGTTAAATGCATTGTGTTGTGGATGTTATTGTTATGGGTGACGTTCCTAATGGAAGTACCCTATGGTGACGTTTTGAATTGCCGGGTGAAGGGCGTAAGACTTGGTGTAATGAAGCATTCTTTAGTGTTGAGAAATGTTTCTACCAAGCCATGGGTGTGGGCTTTGGTGTTCGGATGTTTGAGCATGTTCGCTCTCGTGTTGAAGTTGATGAACCGTGTGGTTCGTCGGGTGGAGGAAACCCGAGAGATCGAGTACTTGATCTCAATGTATCTTGGTAAAGGAGTCTACGTGACGCGACGTTAGGTGCCTCTTTTATACCTACTAGTGTAGTATCGACTCTGATGGCGTTGCGGTTACATTGTACTTAGGGTACCGGAGAGAAGCCCTTAGGTACATGAGTGACTAGCTGGGAAATTTGACAAGCTATAGCAATTGGATGATTGCGAGAGTAAAGTTTTTGCAATTTGTGGTGAACTTCTCGTTCGAAGTGTTTAAGGATAGGTTAAAATCCTTCGTGTGCTCAGGGTTGGAGCAAGATGTGGTGATGGGTCGTGTGAATCCAATGGTTAGTAAAGTCTACCTTTGGTAGCATCGTACGGTTGTACAAGATGCGGTTAAGGAACGTGGTTCCAAGTGGGGGAGTTACACTCCCACACGAGGAGGTTTTAGTATGAGATTTTGGATGATGCTCATAGTAGATCCGGAATTTGTGATGGGACCTAGATTTGGTCGATTTGTGGTAGAGTACTATTTCGGTCAAATTGTACTTATGATTTTGGATTTAAATTATCACCGAGGTGGTAATGTGGTAAATCTCATTGAGAGATAATGGACGTGTTGACGAGCAAGGTGATATCCCTCGGTTAAGGGATGTGCGTGTCGGATTCTCTTTTAGAGAATTATTGCTTTGTGCCTATGTACGATATAGGTGGTTCTTGCTCGATGGTGATGGCGTTGTATACACATACGTATGGTGATGGTTAGTGTATTCTGTTAGGATTCACTATAGTGTAGCAGTGCGCGATGTTACACTACTCGTTGATCGAGGCCATAAGAGCATGTGATGATGGTTAGTGGCATCCGTTAGGATTCACTATGGTGTAGCAGTGCGCGATGTTATACTACTCGTTGTATGAGGCCAAAAGAGCGTGTGTGATTGGTGGGTTATGGCTGTCACCCGGTCCGCTAACTTCATCATGGAGTAGTGTTATATCAGTATGGTATAACGTTATCGGGAAATGCGATTAAGGATGGGGAAAGGGAGTACCATTCATGTGTTGAGATTTGGGAGGTGGATCACGTGTGGATGCTGATTCACGATGACACATGTAGTTCAGTCATCTTATTGTGGAAGTGAGTCTCGTGTAGTTCGGATTCACAATGACATGTTAGGATGCGGTCATTCTATTGGGGTAGTGACTCTTGTGTAGTTCGGATTCACTAGGGCGCGTGTAGTTTCGGCCAATCTCGATTGTTGTGCGGTGGAGGTGGTGAGTCATGTGACGACCCGGGAATTTCCGACCAAATTTAAACTTTTATCTTTATATGTTTCGGACACGATAAGCAAAGTTTGTTAAGTTGAATCTCAAGAATTTGAAACTGTGTTCATACATTCATTTAACCTTGACCAAATTCCAATGATTCACGAACCATTATATGAACGAATATGATTATATATGTATATGTGTATATATTATAACTTGAAAACATTAATAAAGTATTAGACGTATAATACTTTACATAAACGTATTTGTTTCTTAATATATTCAAATAGTTATCAATGGAATTAAAAGATATATCAAATGATTGATTCATCAGATACATTGAATTATGATTATGAGTCTCTGTTAAGAGATCCACTTTGATTTAGAAAACCTTTCCTTTTTAACGGCATTCGGAATATTTGGTAAAAGTGATTTACAAAAAATGTCATTTACGAGAGTTAGTCAAAAGTTAGTAATCATTTTTGTATAAATTTCAAAAAGTGTACCTTACTTTGATTAACTAGTGTCCTTTGATAAACAACTAGTTAGTTTTCATATTAAAAACACTACTTGGTAAAATAACTACTATTATTTAAAAACGAGATAAATTATATAAAACGAACTTTGAAAATGTAATTGACTTTGAAGGACTAAATATTATATCCTTAGATAAATATTTCAAACATATATATATATATATTGTATAAATTTACAATTCTAAATAAGAATATATATATATTTTTAACTTAGTCATAAAACGTCCTGATTTAAAGTAACATATTTTGACCAACAACGAGCCCCTGATTTATAGAAGCAAATGACCACAATGCTCAAATATATAAGTTACATTTTTCATAAAATAAGTTATCAATGACTAACACTAAATTTGGATAATGGTACGAGTCACAAAACGTAAAAGACTAGTTTTCTCAGCGTACAAAACGTTGCTCAAAAAACCGAAAGTGGAACATGAGTCGAGTGACAACGTCCGTGTCATTCGAGTAAAAATTATATTTTTACCATAAACGTAAATATAATATAATATATAATTAATTATATAGATTAAATAATAATTTATAATTAATATAATAAATAAATACTTGTGTCGGCAAGAAAGTTTAAGTGATCATGAGCTGGAAAGAGAGCTCATGTGATTGCATGAGTTCTCTTCACATATATCATGCAATCTCATGAGATGTTTGGTAAGGAAAAGTTGTTTAAAGTCTCAAACGAATTCAGATTAAGAGGCACACACACATTCACTTTTACATATTACTCTCTCTATTATTATTATTTATATTATTATTATTAAGATAAATATTTTTTTATTAATCTTATTATTATTTATTAAGAGTATTATTATTATTATTACATAAAATACTACGATGAGATTGTAGGTAAGTTATTTCAAACATGTTTTATGAGCGGAATAGGGCTAAGGAAATTATGGGTTATAGCTACGGAGGTGATGGGTATGGTCCATGGGTATGTTCTTGAGGTCAATTTAGTGTTTATCATCTCCGTTGCGTCTACATATTTTTCCTGCAATATTGAATCTCAATATTGATACGTGAGCACTCATAACTTAACTTTTGTATATTAATAGTGTATCCTTGACTAGTGCTCGAGTATATAGGATTATGCATGCTTATACTTTTGATTTTGCCATTAGATAGGATATGTTGAATCTTGAATTAGTTACATATACGGTTGAGATAAGATATAAGATATGCATGTCGTTGAAAAGCTAGCGAAAAATTAAGAACTTTTCATTTAGATATCGAATAGTTTCGATGAACGGATTATAAGTTATAGTCAATTGAATCTTTGTATTATTATTAAAAATGATTATTATTATCGTCGTTATTATCATCGTTATAATTGTTATATTATTATTATTATTATTATTATTATTATTATTATTATTATTATTATTATTATTATTATTATTATTATTATTATTATTATTATTATTATTATTATTATCAATAAAAAGTATTATCATTAAAAATTGTTATTTTTATTATTATTATTATCGTTATTATCGTTAAAGTTATAATTAAGTATTATCATTAATATTATCATAATATTTATTACCATTAGTATTATTATAACTAGAAATTAATATTAGTAACACCTAATTATTATAATTACTATTATTATCATTAACACGAACGCGATATAAAAGACGATTAAAAATTATTAAACAAACCGATTGTGACAACCCGGGAATTTCTGACTAAATTTAAACTTTATCTTTATATGTTTTCGACACGATAAGCAAAGTCTGTAATTTTTAACCTCAAAAGTTTTGGAACTATAGTCACGTAATCAATTACTCTCTGACTAATTCCGATGATTCACGAACCATTGTTTGTAAATAAAATTGTACATATATATATATGTAAATATAAATATGTGTAGTAATTTAAAATTATAAAATATAATTTAAACAATGGAATTAGATATGTTAAATAAGATACAAAATAATTAAGTAAAATTTAAAATGAATATATAGACATATGAGATTTATGTATATTATTAAATAATATATATATATATAGTTAAATGATAAAGATTTAGTAAAAGTTACTATATAATATATTATATGATTATTAAATATTACATAATTAACATATTTATTAAACAAATTAAATAAGATTTTATTACTTTCATTATTATTATTAATACTAACATTAATATTAATAATTAATATCAGTATTAGTTATACTGTTATAGATAATAGATATAGATAAGAAATCTAATGCAATTAAGTTGTTACCTTTACTAATATTAATATTACTTTCACTACTATTATTAGAATATGTAGTTAATATTAATAACAAAGTTATTATTAATATTTTGTATATTACATAAATATGAAATTGATACAACTGAATTGTTACATAACTACTATTAATATTAGTATTATTAGTATTGTTGTTATCATTATTCATATCATAATTAGTAGTAAGATTATAATTTTAATTACTATAAATGGTTATGTATTATTATTATCTTTATTAAGATTATTAATATCATTAGTATTATAACTAATAATAAAATTTTAATTTTAGTATTTATGATTAATATTAGTATTATTATTGGATATTATTATTACCATTAATAATTAGTATTATTATTATTATAAATTATTATTGATATCATTTTTAGTATTATTTGATAATATTAACATTATTATTATTATTACTATTATTATTATTAATTCAATTATTAATAGGATTTTAATTAATTATAATTACTAATAATTAATATATTAATATACATTATATTATAGAACGTACTCATTTGGAATCAGGATCTGTTATCAGTAGCTTTCAATCTGTAGCATTATCTTGTTTCTGTCCCCTATTGTGATTCAATCAATAGAAAACATCCAAACTCAGTAGATAACGTAATCTGCTTTTATATATTTTTTTCTTATTTAATTCCTGTTATATTTGTACTGGCTGTCGACTGATTCCATTATAAGATCGACTAATTCATTGTAATATTGGATCTATTCGAACTACCTTCCATTTCCAATATCAATTTCAACAACCCAATACTGTTAAATTAGTTAAATTAATAAAAAAAAATTTAAACAGACTGCAAAACCCGTTCTTCAACTTTTGAGCCAAAACACGATTCTGTGTCGCATTTAAAAATCTATAAATGGAGGATTGTTAGAAATCCTTCATTTAATCTATATATAAAGTTTCAGTTCTTAATTCATAAAATCAAAGTCGAATTTCGAAGTCAAAGATATATTTTCAAAAGTCAAAATAATAGTTCTTCTCAAAATTCGTTTTTAATTCGATGTTTCAGATTCAATTAGGTACACAGATAGTTTCTAAAGGGGTTTTGCAACCTATTTCATGAAGTAAGTTTTTGTTAAAACGATCTCTAATTAAAAATCAAGATTTATTTTTTTTTTTTTTGTATGCGTCGAGACTGCAGTAGCAGTTTTTATTTTTATTTTTATTTATTTTTTTTCTTCTCGTTTTCCTTTTAATGCTAACATCTGACATCTGATTTCTATTATTTACAAATGTTTTAAAATATCTTAATTGGGACAATTTAAAACTGTCTTGGTCGATTTATATGTTTGAAGAGAAGATGAAAGGGAAACAGAAGTTAATAGGTTAAATAATATTTAGAAGAGTTATAATCAGTAAAAATCGAATGGATCAGTTGGTTAAGGTTGTTTGTGTGTATCCGAGAGGTCTCGGGTTCGAGTCCGGGCAAGGGCAATTATATTCTTTTTGGAACCTACTCTTGTGAGGTAGTAGTCTTTTATTGTTATTGTTATTACTTCATTATTATTATAATTATTATTATTATTATCATTATTATTATTATTATTATTGTTATCATTATTATTGATTATGGTTATTATTAAGATAAGTGTTATTAGTTCCTAAGAATTAAAGTATAATTATTATTATTATCATTTATCTAATTAATAGTATTATAATTATTATTATTACTAATATTATCATTAAGTATTATTATTATTATTATTATTATTATTATTATTATTATTATTATTATTATTATTATTATTATTATTATTATTATTATTATTATTATTATTATTATTATTATTATCACTATATTATTATTATTATTACTAGTATTAGTATTATTATTATTATTAATATTATTATGATTATTATTGTAATATTATGATTATCGTCATTAAGATGATTATGAACATATTAACAACATTCATGTTACAAAATTAATAATAAAAGTGATACGATAAAAATTATGAAAAATGGTCATAATTATTTGAATATAGGTACAATTATGAATACGATTACAAATTTATGTTATAGAAACTGTAGTCATAAGTTTAGAAATTATAAGAAACTTAGGATAAATCTGATATGTATTATTAGCACTGATATTATTATCATTTACTAAAAGTATCATTTTAATTGAAATTATCAAAATTAGCATTTTTATTAAGATTACCATATACATTAAAATAGATACTATTACTACTAATATTATTACTATTATTATTATCATTACTATTATCATTCTTGTCAATTCAATACTGGTATTATTACAAATAGATATTTTATACAACAATACGTTACAATAATATTAATATTACGTATCATTATATGGTTATTATTAAAATGATAATTACTAAATTATATATATAAAATGTATCAGTTAATACACAAATATATATTGTTATCATATATAAAACCTTACATATATATGTATAATGATAAATAATGATAAATATTAACTATATAAAATATATAAATTAAATATATTAAAATGATCTAAATAACATGAAATATAACAAGTATATTATTAATAATAATATATATAAACTTGCTCGATTACGATTATATGTTTTAATAAATATACAATTGATATAGGTTCGTGAATTCGAGGCCAACCCTGCATTGTTCAATATAGTCATATGTATTTTTACTACAAAATACATTAGGTGAGTTTCATTAATCCCTTTTTAAATGCTTTTGCAATATATATATTTGGGACTGAGAATACATGCGCTATTTTTATAACTGTTTTACGAAATAGACACAAGTAATTGAAACTACATTATATGGTTGAATGATCGAAACTGAGTATGCTCCTTTTTATTAAGTCTGGTAATCTAAGAATTAGGGAACAGACACCCTAATTGACGCGAACTCTAAAGATAGATCTATCGGGCCCAACAAGCCCCATCCAAAGTACCGGATGCTTTAGTACTTCGAAATTTATATCATGTCCAAAGGAGGATCCCGGAATGATGGGGATATTCTTATATGCATATTGTGAATGTCAGTTACCAGGTGTTCAATCCATATGAATGATATTTTTGTCTCTATGCATGGGACGTATGTTTATGAGAAATGGAAATATGAAATCTTGTGGTCTATTAAAATTATGAAATGATTATTTATGATAAACTAATGAACTCACCAACCTTTTGGTTAACAATTGAAAGCATGTTTATTCTCAGGTATGAAAGAAATCTTCCGCTGTGCATTTGCTCATTTTAGAAACATTACTTGGAGTCATTCATGGCATATTTCAAAAGACGTTGCATTCGAGTCGTCGAGTTCATCAAGATTTTTATTAAGTCAATTATAGTTGGATATATTCTGAAATTGTATGCATGCCGTCAATTTTCGTTGTAAAGAAAGAATGTCTTTTAAAATTGAATGCAATGTTTGTAAAATGTGTCATATAGAGGTCAAATACCTCGCGATGTAATCAACTGTTGTGAATCGTTTATAATCGATATGGATTTCGTCCGGATGGATTAGGACGGGTCTTCACAGTTGGTATCAGAGCAGAGGTCTTAGCGAACCAGGTCTGCATTAGTGTGTCTAACTGATAAGTCGTTAGGATGCATTAGTAAGTCTGGACTTCGACCGTGTCTGCATGTCAAAAAGTTTTGCTTATCATTTTGTGTCGAAAATTATCTGCTTATCATTCTTAGTCTAGACACGTCTTGCTGCATTGACTGCATGAATAGTGTATAGACAAAATTTATATCTTAGCGTATCTGACAATTCATATCTTAGCGTATCTGTTACTGTAGACCTTGCCTGATATCTCTCGTAAATTTCTCCTTAATTTAAGGGATCCTGGTACTATATATATCTATGCAAATTATGCATTGAGAATACCATCCAACTATAAATTGCTGTCACTAAACTCTTCATACCAAAAATCTTTCCTGAGATCGCGTAAGATGGCCTCTACGAATCAACCAAGTTCCTTTGACTCCGAAGACAGCGTGATAGGAGCACACCAACCAATCAACTACCGTGATTACTGGAGAAAATGGGGGTGGGTTCGTGACATACTCACCCTATGGAGAAGGGAAGAAGGTACTCCATATCATGAATCGAATCTACCACCTAACCTTGGAGTACTTGACCCGCTCACCGGCGAACCCGTTCGCAACACCGTTTATACCCTATTTGCAAGAATTTTTCGTCTTTAATCTACCATTAACGAAACTAGAGAAGATATCCGACCACTACCTCACACTGATAATCAACCAGGGTTAGTAGAAGAAGTTAGAGAACTCCGAGCTCGAGTATTAACTTTAGAGAGCACGATATACAATTTGCAAGCACCAGCTGTATCACCAACACCGGTAACATCACCAGCCTCAGCACCAATGGGACCAGTACAACCAACAACCCAAGTTTTAACAATCCATGCCTCAACATCTCATTCTGTACCTCGAGTATAATCATCGTTCTACGAATCGTTCTACATCATTTATCTTCGTTCGACATGGCGATTAGGTAATCTCTAATGTTTTAGAGATTATATATTCTTATTCTAACAGTAAATCAAATGAGTTTAATATCATATTGACTCATTAAATTCATAATTACGTCTGAAGAAAATATATATGTATATATGTTTTCATAAAGATTGTAATTAAAATTTTTATTGTACAAACTGTTAATGGTGAAAATATTTTAACTGGTAGGTAATACCCGAGGAATATTTAGATTTCGCATTAATAAGTTACACTGTACATTCTTCGAATCTGATTCAACAGTCATTTACTATCCTACTTGCAACTACAGCTATACGAATCCGTTCATCACAGAATAACCATTTTCATTCAATTTCATATTTGGATTTTGACCTATCAGAATTCGACAAGTGGCATAATGAAGAAAATATTGGACAAAATAAAATTTGTTAGAAACAAACAAATTAACTATGAGAAATTTTGTTAAGAATCCACGCTAACAAAATCCTAGCTAACTGATTACATTTTATTTATCGCAATTTATTTTATCGCAATTTACATTCTCGCAATTTTATTTATCGTCATTAAATTTCTGTTATTTACTTTACGCACTTTATTTATCGTTATTTAATTTTCTGTTATATATTTTACGCACTTTAAATATCGGGACACGTATACAAGGTTTTGACATATCATATCGACGCATCTATATATATTATTTGGAATCACCATAGACACTCTATATGTAGTAATGATCGAGTTCTCTATACAGGGTTGAGGTTGATTCTACAATAATATATATAGTTTGAGTTGTGATCGAGTCTGAGACATATACGGGTCACGACACGTATTAATTAATACGAATATTATATATTAAACTATATATGAATTATTGGACTGTCAACTGTGGACTATCGACTGTGGACTAATAACATTGGACAATTAAAATGAATTAAAATATTGATGATAACATATGAAACTAAACAATTCTTTAAGTTGCCACTTGATTTCGTCTTAAACAACATTTGTATCTTCACGATTACATTCTGCGTTCAAACCATTCATGATTCTTGAAAACACCTCAATCGAGAGGATGAACCAACCGCACTTCATTTACAGAAGAAAAGATTGATGCATATAGTAATGCACTTGAAAGACTCTCGGAAACTGAGTAAACGTTCAATACATAACTGTGCTAATTTCTTTAGTGTTATTATTACCCAAAATAACTTTGCAGTTCTTCTTCAAAATAGCCAAATTTTGTCACAGCTCCAGCAAGACAACTTCGACTTTTCGTACGAAACAACCTTATTATAACGTTGATATATACGCGTGCTCTTTTATTGTTACCAGGGAACCTTTCATATTCCACCATATTACCATCAGCGTTTAATCATCTAAAAACATAATTTTCCTGAAACCACCTCGGATTAATAACCGATGATTCAGATATCATAGCATTAAATGCAGAAGAAACAGAATAATGGTAGATGGTCTAAACGGCCAAAAGTTTGATGATAAAGAAAGGAGTGTTAGGAACGCTCGAAATTGGGTATTGAAAAACAGATTGAGCTACCCATGAAGGAGACAAAGGACAAATACAAGGACCAAACCCTATATTCAAAGGATTCAGATAATTCTGGATCCGTTGAAATCTTTAGAGAATATCTTGCTCCGGAGTCATGTTAAAATCTTGCGGAAAATCTTTCTCCATCAACCATCGAACTTAGAAATTCCAAAATATCATCATCAATATCTTCGATATTTCTGAGGATATTTTCATAAATATTCTCGTCCAAAATTATATACCTCTTCGTGCTTCCTGTGTGTCATTATATTGGAAACATTCAATAGAAAAATTTAGTACCGAAAAGCAGATTATGCGAAACTATGAAGAAAGCCGTGGAAAAATCACAAAGAATAAGTTTGACTTCAAAGAATCCAAATGATTCAATGTCTGCTAAAGTCTTTAGTGAATATCATGCTCCTTACTCTAAACCCTTGCGGAAAATAGTTTCTATCATCCTCTGATCTTAGATATTCCGAGATATTATCGTATCTTTCATTATAAATATCCTTGATATTTCTGAATATATTTTCATAACTAATCTTATCTGAAATCATTAATCTCTTCGTGCTATCAGTGTTACATCATATAGAAACTGTTAGTTTCTATATTCTGTAAAATTTCGAATTTAAAATATGAATGTTTTTGAAGTAGTGTTGGGAACTGATGCATGAGTTAGTATAATATAATGACACTTGATCAACGTGATTATATTACAGTAAGTCATGCTGAGTTTATAAATGGAATGTGATGATTCACAGATTACAACGTCATCATGTGCTATGTTACACGACTCTTACGTTCTGTCTAATCTATAAACATATCAAGAACATATTTTTCTTGATAGTTCTATCTTTCCTGGATATTCTGGTAATTTGACGAATCAAGATCGTGCTATTACCATTTCTATCTTAGAACATTAACTATGTTCATTTCGAAATTCATATCTACGAATTCTGGACCATTATTCGCTTGACTTAAAGTCGGGAAGAGAAAACAAAAGTATGAAGCCCCAATACATAGGGGAAAATATAAAGCCCAACAACAACACCGAAATTACAAACCGTGTATGTCGATGTTTATCACAACATAAAGACACGGGAGAATTAAAAACACTATAACCCCAAGGGCGAAGTAGAAGAAAGCAGATTCCTTTGGTGAAAGTTGAAAAAGGAGTATGATTGTTGCGATAGAAAGGATAATGACAAGGATCGAAACTAGATTAAGCACTTTCAGAATCTTTTGGATGTATGAAACAAGAAGGAAAGTATAGGAATGGTGAAAATAATGGAACGGAAGAGTTTAATTTATAATGGAAATATCAGACAGAGTAATCGAAGCAGATCATCGTATTTAATTAGAGAGATCTTAATTTCCTTATTCGCCGAAGAATCAGATCTTATAGATTTCCAAGATTTTCTTTTAAATCCCTTGAATTCCGGAATTCAACCCAGGAAACGTCAAAAGTTAAAACGAAACTTCATTTATTCATTTCACTTTATTGTGATAGCTTCATTCGTGCTCTTCGAATAATCGAATTATTTTTTATGTATTAATCAATAATGATAAAACTCTATTTATCAACTCATATGCGTCATGAAAACATTTTTATTGTTAACCATGACGACCATACTCAAATTTCGGGACGAAATTTCTTTAACGGGTAGGTACTGTGATGACCCGGGAATTTCTGACTAAATTTAAACTTTATCTTTATATGTTTCCGACACGATAAGCAAAGTCTGTAATTTTTAACCTCAAAAGTTTTGGAACTATAGTCACGTAATCAATTACTCTCTGACTAATTCCGATGATTCACGAACCGTTGTTTGTAAATAAAATTGTACATATATATATGTAAATATAAATATGTGTAGTAATTTAAAATTATAAAATATAATTTAAACATTGGAATTAGATATGTTAAATAAGATACAAAATAATGAAGTAAAATTTAAAATGAATATATAGACATATGAGATTTATGTATATTATTAAATAATATATATATATAGTTAAATGATAAAGATTCAGTAAAAGTTACTATATAATATATTATATGATTATTAAATTTTACATAATTAACAATATATTATTAAACAAATTAAATAAGATTTTATTACTTTCATTATTATTATTAATACTAATATTAATATTAATAATTAATATCAGTATTAGTTATACTGTTATAGATAATAGATATAGATAAGAAATCTAATGCAATTAAGTTGTTACCTTTACTAATATTAATATTACTTTCACTACTATTATTAGAATATGTAGTTAATATTAATAACAAAGTTATTATTAATATTTTGTATATTACATAAATATGAAATTGATACAACTGAATTATTACATAACTACTATTAATATTAGTGTTATTAGTATTTTTGTTATCATTATTCATATCATAATTAGTAGTAAGATTATAATTTTAATTACTATAAATGGTTATGTATTATTATTATCTTTATTAAGATTATTAATATCATTAGTATTATAACTAATAATAAAATTTTAATTTTAGTATTTATGATTAATATTAGTATTATTATTGGATATTATTATTACCATTAATAATTAGTATTATTATTATTATAAATTATTATTGATATCATTTTTAGTATTATTTGATAATATTAACATTATTATTATTACTATTATTATTATTAATTCAATTATTAATAGGATTTTAATTAATTATAATTACTAATAATTAATATATTAATATACATTATATTATAGAACGTACTCATTTGGAATCAGGATCTGTTATCAGTAGCTCTCAATCTGTAGCATTATCTTGTTTCTGTCCCCTATTGTGATTCAATCAATAGAAAACATCCAAACTCAGTAGATAACGTAATCTGCTTTTATATATATTTTTCTTATTTAATTCCTGTTATATTTGTACTGGCTGTCGACTGATTCCATTATAAGATCGACTAATTCATTGTAATATTGGATCCATTCGAACTACCTTCCATTTCCAATATCAATTTCAACAACCCAATACTGTTAAATTAGTTAAATTAATAAAAAAAAATTTAAACAGACTGCAAAACCCGTTCTTCAACTTTTGAGCCAAAACACGATTCTGTGTCGCATTTAAAAATCTATAAATGGAGGATTGTTAGAAATCCTTCATTTAATCTATATATAAAGTTTCAGTTCTTAATTCATAAAATCAAAGTCGAATTTCGAAGTCAAAGATATATTTTCAAAAGTCAAAATAATAGTTCTTCTCAAAATTCTTTTTTAATTCGATGTTTCAGATTCAATTAGGTATACAGATAGTTTGTAAAGGGGTTTTGCAACCTATTTCATGAAGTAAGTTTTTGTTAAAACGATCTCTAATTAAAAATCAAGATTTATTTTTTTCTGTATGCGTCGAGACTGCAGTAGCAGTTTTTATTTTTATTTTTATTAATTTTTTTTCTTCTCGTTTTCCTTTTAATGCTAACATCTGACATCTGATTTCTATTATTTACAAATGTTTTAAAATATCTTAATTGGGACAATTTAAAACTGTCTTGGTCGATTTATATGTTTGAAGAGAAGATGAAAGGGAAACAGAAGTTAATAGGTTAAATAATATTTAGAAGAGTTATAATCAGTAAAAATCGAATGGATCAGTTGGTTAAGGTTATTTGTGTGTATCTGAGAGGTCTCGGGTTCGAGTCCAGGCAAGGGCAATTATATTCTTTTTGGAACCTATTCTTGTGAGGTAGTAGTCTTTTATTGTTATTGTTATTACTTCATTATTATTATAATTATTATTATTATCATTATTATTATTATTGTTGTTATCATTATTATTGATTATGGTTATTATTAAGATAAGTGTTATTAGTTCCTAAGAATTAAAGTATAATTATTATTATTATCATTTATCTAATTAATAGTATTATCATTATTATTATTACTAATATTATCATTAAGTATTATTATTATTATTATTATTATTATTATTATTATTATTATTATTATTATTATTATTATTATTATCACTATATTATTATTATTATTACTAGTATTAGTATTAGTATTATTATTATTATTAATATTATTATGATTATTATTGTAATATTATGATTATCGTCATTAAGATGATTATGAACATATTAACAACATTCATGTTACAAAATTAATAATAAAAGTGATACGGTAAAAATTATGAAAAATGGCCATAATTATTTGAATATAGGTACAATTATGAATACGATTACAAATTTAAGTTATAGAAACTGTAGTCATAAGTTTAGAAATTATAAGAAACTTAGGATAAATCTGATATGTATTATTAGCACTGATATTATTATCATTTACTAAAAGTATCATTTTAATTAAAATTATCAAAATTAGCATTTTTATTAAGATTACCATATACATTAAAATAGATACTATTACTACTAATATTATTACTATTATTATCATTACTATTATCATTCTTGTCAATTCAATACTGGTATGATTACAAATAGATATTTTATACAACAATACATTACAATAATATTAATATTACGTATCATTATATGGTTATTATTAAAATGATAATTACTAAATTATATATATAAAATGTATCAGTTAATACACAAATATATATTGTTATCATATATAAAACCTTACATATATATGTATAATATAAATAATGATAAATATTAACTATATAAAATATATAAATTAAATATATTAAAATAATCCAAATAACATGAAATATAACAAGTATATTATTAATAATAATATATATAAACTTGCTCGATTACGATTATATGTTTTAATAAATATACAATTGATATAGGTTCGTGAATCCGAGGCCAACCCTGCATTGTTCAATATAGTCATATGTATTTTTACTACAAAATACATTAGGTGAGTTTCATTAATCCCTTTTTAAATGCTTTTGCAATATATATATTTGGGACTGAGAATACATGCGCTGTTTCTATAACTGTTTTACGAAATAGACACAAGTAATTGAAACTACATTATATGGTTGAATGATCGAAACTGAGTATGCCCCTTTTTATTAAGTCTGGTAATCTAAGAATTAGGGAACAGACACCCTAATTGACGCGAACTCTAAAGATAGATCTATCGGGCCCAACAAGCCCCATCCAAAGTACCGGATGCTTTAGTACTTCGAAATTTATATCATGTCCGAAGGAGGATCCCGGAATGATGGGGATATTCTTATATGCATATTGTGAATGTCGGTTACCAGGTGTTCAATCCATATGAATGATATTTTTGTCTCTATGCATGGGACGTATGTTTATGAGAAATGGAAATATGAAATCTTGTGGTCTATTAAAATTATGAAATGATTATTTATGATAAACTAATGAACTCACCAACCTTTTGGTTGACAATTGAAAGCATGTTTATTCTCAGGTATGAAAGAAATCTTCCGCTGTGCATTTGCTCATTTTAGAAACATTACTTGGAGTCATTCATGGCATATTTCAAAAGACATTGCATTCGAGTCGTCGAGTTCATCAAGATTATTATTAAGTCAATTATAGTTGGATATATTCTGAAATTGTATGCATGCCGTCAATTTTCGTTGTAAAGAAAGAATGTCTTTTAAAATTGAATGCAATGTTTGTAAAATGTGTCATATAGAGGTCAAATACCTCGCGATGTAATCAACTGTTGTGAATCGTTTATAATCGATATGGATTTCGTCCGGATGGATTAGGACGGGTCTTCACACCGATTAGGAAATAATGTGTATGAGTATCATAATGAAATTAAAATATTGTAAGATATTGATTTAGATGAAATTATCATTCTTATTATTTTTATCATTACTATTATTATTAAGAGTATCGTTAGTATTAAAACTATCATTTTAACAAAAATTATCATTTTAATAGGAATGTCATTGTTATTATAAAATATCATTATTATTATCATTTTAAATAAAATTATTATTTTAAAGTTAATATTAAAAAGTATCGTAAATATTAAGGTTATCATAAGCAGAATTATCATTTTATCGTAATATCACTTTTAGTAAATATAAATATTGATATTTTTATTTGTGACACCGCTAAATTTTTATATATATATATATACGTGGCGGAAGCATAATATTAATTCAATACGATATCCACATTAACTATTGTTAATACAACCTGTGTCACGTGTCATTACAAAATACTTGTCTATACAGAGAAGACATATTTACAAAAAGATTATTTTTTTCATAAAGCAAGACAACATCAGAGTTGACTCCTGTCAAACATAACATCTTCATGCCCGTCTTCTCCCCAAAAGCATAATCTACAAAAGCTAATAACCTGCAGGGAGGAGATGGAGGGGAATTAGCACGAAGCTAAGTGAGTACGACTAACTACAGGCCATAGCATACATAAGTGTTATACTAATCATGTCACAATAGTCTAACACACAATCATCACCCAAGTGCCGTCTATAGAGACTCTGGCGGCTCGGCCAAACCATTAACCACCAGCTGATCGGACTGGGGCTTACCAGAAGTTCCTCCACCACCGTACGTATATACATAATCTACACGCGACGGATGCGTCATTCACATATATATACACCACGGCTGTCTAGGCTACCACAGAGGAACCCAACCCGCAGGTTGATCTCTCCTACCGAGGCTACCACACAATAGGGACGCACTGGGCTCCAGCAGACAAGCATCAACTAACATGCAGTCATCACAAGAACTAACTAACCACAACAATAAGTATATCTAACAAGCATGGCAATCATAATATAACATGCTTCTATATACTATAATCTCCAGTTAGTCCCACTCACCGATTACCAGCAAATGAGAAGGTATTCAGCTATCTAATCACTGAACCTTCTCTTTCTCCTTTTCTCCTGAGAAAACATATACACAAGTTAGTTTCTGTCCGTTAACACCAAATATAGTTTCTGTCCGTTAACACCAAATAACACAATATAAAAATTTTTGTCAGAAAAACTGTCCGCTAAAATTTTTCTCCTTAACACTTATGCCAAAATTTACATCAAAAACATCAAAATAAAAACGGGCAGCATAACGACTAAAAATCAACACTTGGTAAAATGTTCACTGCCCAAGACACTCGGTCGACTGTCAGAGACAGTCGGCCGACTGTCTACACTCACTCGGCTGAGTGTCTAGTCACTCGGTCGATGGTCTCTCGCAGACACACTCGGCCGTGGGTCATACACACTCGATCGATGGTCGAGTCAGTCGGTCGAGTGTCAGGAGACACTCGGCCGACCGTGCTCATCTGCAGAAGCTGAAGATAAAGTGACGGGTTTCACCCAAAATTGACCAATTCTTGCTCTAGAGCTCGCTTATGACCTCAAAACTGACCAAATCGAAGACACTATACATTAAGAAACATAAACCCACAAGATTTGGACTCAAACAACATCAAATTTAACCACTTTGACCCAAATTACTCACTTTGTAAAAACTAACACAAAAACTCAATTTTCTCAAAGATTAAAGCATGAAAACTTGTGATTCTTACCTTGATAGAATCAGTAAATCACAAGGAACACGTAAATGTAAATGATTTGAGCTCTAAAACAAGAATCAAGGATTAGGGTTTGGTAGGTGAGGGAGATGAAGAACGGGTGTGTTTGGGAATTTTCTGGAAGAATGTAGAAATGTGCTGCACTAGTCATGTTAAGTGGGTTAAAATCCCACACTGTATGACACACGGGCAATTATCAGTTATCTGATATCTTTCGTACATCATTTGGCAATCCAAATGAAGTCCAAATTAAATAAACAAACCTGTTCTGTGACCCTTGTCACAACTGGTCCTAACCACATCATTAAATAATAATAAATATTAAATAAAAATAAAAGCATATAATAACACAATACTAACTTAAGGGCACTTTAGTAATCTTACATCTAGGCCCGATTGAGGATGTTACAAATCTACCCCCCTTAAGAAGATTCCGTCCTCGGAATCTGGTCAAGGTCAAACAACTGGGGATAGCACGCCCTCATTAACTCCTCGGTTTCCCATGTTAAGTTAGAACCTAAACTGTGCCGCCATTCCACTAACACCATTGGAATCTGTTTCTTTCTTAACTTTGTGACTTTCTTGTCCACTATTCTAATCGGTTCTTCCACTAATTTCCTTGTCAAATCAACTTTCAAATCCTTCAACGGAAGAATCTGACTTTCATCATCCACTTTGCACTTTCTTAGATAGCACACGTTGAATGTGTTGTGTATTCCTGCTAACTCTGATGGAAGATCTAAAACAACAGTCTGATCATTCAAAATTTCTTTGATCGAAAATGGCCCAATAAACCTCGGTGCTAGTTTACCCCGTTTACCATATCTGATCACCCCTTTCTACGGCGAAACTTTCAGATAAACACGATCACCTACATTAAATGTTACCGGATGTCTGCGCGGATCAGCATACATCTTTTGTCGGTCTCTGGCTGCTTTCAATTTCTCACGTGCAATTTCGACCTTTTCTGCGGTTATCTGAACAATTTCAGGACCTGCAAATTGTTTCTCACCTGCTTCTAACCAACACGTAGGAGTTCTGCACTTGCGACCATACAACATTTCATATGGCGGCATTCCGATACTCGAATGATATGAATTGTTGTAAGCAAACTCTATCAATGGAAGATGTGAATCCCAAGAACCACCATATTCTAAGACACACGCTCTCAACATGTCTTCTAACATTTGAATCGTCCGTTCACTCTAACCGTCTGTTTGCGGATGATAAGCTGTACTTAGATTCACACGTGTACCCAAATTCTGTTGTAAACTGTCCCAGAAGTTCGATACAAACCTAGTATCTCTATCGGAAACTATTGACAACGGTATACCATGCCGGCTAACGATTTCTTTCAAGTACAAATCTGCCAAATCACTCAACGAAGTTGTTTCACGAGTAGCTAAAAAGTGAGCACTCTTTGTTAAACGATCCACAATCACCCAGATCATGTCGTGTCCTTTCTGGGTTCAGGGTAACTTGGTTACAAAATTCATCGTTATATGATCCCATTTCCACTGAGGAATTTCTAACTGTCTTAGAGACCCATACAGTTTCTGATGTTCTGCCTTAACTTGCGCACAAATATGACATTTTTTGACAAAATTTGCAACATCTGTCTTCATTGTCGGCCACCAATACAATGTTTTCAAGTCCCGGTACATCTTAGTACTACCTGGATGCACTGTCAATCTCGATTTATGCGCTTCAGTAAGGATTAAATCTCTCAAATCTCCAAGCATAGGCACCCAAATTCGATTTTATAGGTCTTTAATCCTCTAGAATCATTGCATAGGTCAAATTTTCTTTTAGTCATTTGTTCAGTCTTTAGATTTTTGTCATTCAAAGCTACTAACTGAATGGCTTTCAATCGATCAATTAAGTCTGATACTATTTCAATTCTCATAAATCTAACATTTTCGATGGTTTTCTTGCGACTCAGAGCATCGCGACCACATTTGCTTTACCCGGATGGTACTTAATCTCGCAATCGTAGTCTTTAATCAATTCTAAACATCGACGTTGACGCATATTTAATTCTTTCTGCGAAAAGATATATTGAAGACTCTTATGATCTGTATAGATTTCACAATGTGTACCATACAAATAGTGTCTCCAAAGCTTCAAGGCAAACACAACTGCAGTTAACTCTAAATCATGAGTAGGGTAATTTCGTTCATGATTCTTCAACTATCGTGAAGCATACGATATAACTTTATTTCTCTGCATCAAAACACAACCCAAACCTGCACATGACGCATCGCAGTAGACCACAAAATCTTCTGTTCCCTCTGGTAAAGCTAAAACCGGCGCTTGACATAACAACAGTTTGAGAGTCTGAAAAGCCTTTTCTTGTTCATCAGTCCATCGAAAGGCTACATCTTTTCTAGTTAACTTAATCAATGGACCTGCTATTTTAGAAAAATCTTTAATAAATCTGCGGTAATAACCTGCTAAACCCAGAAAACTCTTAATTTCTGTCGGTGTTTTCGGCGAGTTCTAATTCATTACAGCTTCTATCTTAGACTGATCTACTTTGATACCTGTTCACAAATCACATGACCCAGAAACTGTATTTCCTGCAGCCAAAATTCACATTTGGAGAACTTAGCGTACAACTGTTCCTGTTTCATAAGTTCTAACACCAACCTCAGATGCGTAGCATGATCTTTCTCGGTTTTCGAATATATCAAGATATCATCTATGAAAACAATTACAAACTTGTCGAGATACTGGCGACACACCCTGTTCATTAAATCCATAAACACTGCTGGCGCGTTTGTTAACCCAAATGGCATAACTAAAAATTCATAATGACCATATCTAGTTCTGAACGCTATTTTCGGTATATCATTCTCTGCAACACGTACCTGATGATACCCTGAACGTAAATCAATCTTTGAAAAGTAGGAAGCACCCTGTAACTGATCAAATAAGTCATCTATTCTTGGTAACGGATACTTATTCTTGATTGTTCTCTTATTTAAGTCGCGGTAATCTATACACATCCTAAGCGACCCATCTTTCTTTTTCACAAATAACACAGGAGCACCCCACAGTGAAGAACTTGGTCGGATAAACCCCTTATCTAACAGTTCCTGAATCTGAGACATCATTTCTCGGATTTCTGATGGAGCTAATCTATAAGGAGCTTTTGCAACTGGCGTAGCACCAGGAACCAAATCAATTTTATACTCTACTTCACGTACTGGAGGTAACCCTAGTGAATCATCTGGAAACACTTCTGGAAATTCTGACACAATGGGAATATCGATCACCTGCTTCTTTTCTTTCTTAACATCAATCACGTAGGCTAAGAATGAATCACACCCTTTCGTTATTGCCTTCTGAGCTTTCATTAGGGAAACCATAGGAAAGTTAAATCCACTGCGCTCTCCTCTAGCTATCACTCGGGATCCGTCGGCCAAGCGGAAAGAAATCATCTTCTTATCACACTTAATATTAGCCCTATTAGCTCTTAACCAATTCATACCTATGACTATATCAAAGCTAGGTATAGGCATCAGCAAACAGGTTAAAGGGAAAGAATGGTCGTCGATTTCGATGGTAATTCCAGACACAGATGATGTGCATGGAACCATTTTACCATTAGCTACTTCTATTCCCAAAGGCTCATCTAACATCCCAACAGGCAACTTCAACTTATCACAGAAGCCTAAGGACATAAAAGAACGATTTGCTCCAGAATCAAATAACACACGAGCTGGCAAGAAATTAACCAAGAACATTCCGGTAATGACATCATCGGTAGCGGTTGCAGCGTCTACCGTCATCTGAAAAGCCCTTGCCTCTGCTGTTGGAGGATTCTTTCTCTTCTGCCAGGCAGTAGAAGCAGAAGATCCCCCAGAAGTTACTGACCTCGCCCCTGACCCTGCCCCAGAACCGGATCTTGACGCAGATGGACAATTTGCTGATCTATGCCCCTCTTGATGGAAACTCCAACACACATTAGACTTAAAAGAACAAGCTGTTGATTCATGACCTAACACTCCACATTTCAAACACCTTCTGGTCATTGGAGAACACGGACCGACATGGGTCGACTTGCAAACATTACACCACCCAGACTGACTAGAACCCGATCCACTCATACCAGACTTACTTTTCTGTTTAAACCCACCTGACTTCTTACCATGAAATCCTGATTGCTTACTTGATTGTTGAACAGACTGACCACTTGTTTGACCTTCTGATTTACCCCCAAAAGATCCACTTCTCGAACTTTCTCTTTTTGCTGCCATTATATCACCTTCTGTAACTTTAGCCATCTCATGAGCCTGCGCCAAGGTTGTTGCAAATCTCGCAACGGTTCTTTACTCCGGCTTAATCACCCGCATAAAATGTTGAATCTTATCTTTCTCAGTTGGTACCCACTGTTGAACGAACCTTAGCTTAGATGTGAAATCTCTGAAAACTTCATCAATCGTCATACTCTCTGTCATCTTCATACTCAGAAACTCAGTTTTCAATCTTTCCATCTCATACTCAGAACAATATTGCTCACGAACCTTAGCACAAATTGTTCCCAGGTAATCTGGCTGATCTGTTCTTTGGGTAAATATGCAGTGATAGAGTCCCACCATTCCATTGCTTCACCTTTGTGAAGTCTACTTGCAAACAGTACCATAGATTCAGGCTCACAGAAACATGCTTCCAACGCTCGCTCTACTTCTCTTAACCAATTGAGTGTCACTGTAGGGTTTGTGTGACCATGATATTCTGGAGGTTTGCAATCAATAAACTGTTTATAGGTACACTTCTTTTTCATCTCGAAAACTTGAAATGGGTACATCATTTGATTTGGAAATGCCTGGTTAAACGGGAATTGCATTTGGAGATTTTGGTAAGTATTTTGTGGAAACTGGGATTGGGAACTGCCACCGGCTTGATTATGAAAGTTAGGAGGAAAGGTTGTATTTAACGCAGTGGTATTAGGGTTCCATTGCACCCGTTCTTGTTCCAATTCCTTAATTTTCTCCTGAGCTTCTAGTAACCAACTTTGAAGTTCTATTACTTCTTGAGAAGTTTCTTCTTCTGAAGACACATGTCCATCCCCATCTGGGGCTCGGAAGGTTCCAGTTCCAGGGGCGGTAGGGCCAGTAGCGTTAGCTTCATTATCTGCCATTACTGTACTACCACAACACTCACACCAAAGCTTAGTATAAATTCTGTTAGTACTATCAACTAACACATAACCTGTCCTAGTACTCACTTAACCCATCCCTAACGTATTATGTTTGACATGACTCTTCTAAGTTTGGGAACATGACATGTAGATCACAATGCACATGCTGCCAAACTCAGCTCTGATACCAACTTGTAACACAAGTTGGGGACGCATCCCACTCAGTTCCGTTCCTGCGCACAGGGTGACCACTGAGTGTACCTCAAAGCCTGGTTTTACAGCCCGCGTCTCCGCACAGCCGGCCAACCCTTTACACATAAAGGGATCGTAAGGGGTAAGAGCCAATGCTTCGTCACAGGTCGCCACTGTGAGAACCCCCTCTACGATTAACCTGCCAGTCAGGTTAAACCAGCTCTGATACCAACTTGTGACACCGCTAAATTTTTTTTTATATATATATATACGTGGCGGAAGCATAATATTAATTCAATACGATATCCACATTAACTATTGTTAATACAACCTGTGTCACGTGTCATTACAAAATACTTGTCTATACAGAGAAGACATATTTACAAAAAGATTATTGTTTTCAGAAAGCAAGACAACATCAGAGTTGACTCCTGTCAAACATAACATCTTCATGCCCGTCTTCTCCCCAAAAGCATAATCTACAAAAGCTAATAACCTGCAGGGAGGAGATGGAGGGGAATTAGCACGAAGCTAAGTGAGTACGACTAACTACAGGCCATAGCATACATAAGTGTTATACTAATCATGTCACAATAGTCTAACACACAATCATCACCCAAGTGCCGTCTATAGAGACTCTGGCGGCTCGGCCAAACCATTAACCACCAGCTGATCGGACTGGGGCTTACCAGAAGTTCCTCCACCACCGTATGTATATACATAATCCACACGCGACGGACTGGGCTCCAGCAGACAAGCATCAACTAACATGCAGTCATCACAAGAACTAACTAACCACAACAATAAGTATATCTAACAAGCATGGCAATCATAATATAACATGCTTCTATATACTATAATCTCCAGTTAGTCCCACTCACCGATTACCAGCAAATGAGAAGGTATTCAGCTATCTAATCACTGAACCTTCTCTTTCTCCTTTTCTCCTGAGAAAACATATACACAAGTAAGTTTCTGTCCGTTAACACCAAATAACACAATATACAAATTCTTGTCAGAAAAACTGTCCGCTAAAATTTTTCTCCTTAACACTTATGCCAAAATTTACATCAAAAACATCGAAATACAAACGGCCAGCATAACGACTAAAAATCAACACTTGGTAAAATATTCACTGCCCAAGACACTCGGTCGACTGTCAAAGACAGTCGGCCGACTGTCTACACTCACTCGGCCGAGTGTCTAGTCACTCGGTCGATGGTCTCTCGCAGACACACTCGGCTGTGGGTCATACACACTCGGTCGATGGTCGAGTCAGTCGGTCGAGTGTCAGGAGACACTCGGCCGACCGTGTTCATCTGCAGAAGCTGAAGACAAAGTGATGGGTTTCACCCAAAATCGACCAATTCTTGCTCTAGAGCTCGCTTATGACCTCAAAACTGACCAAATCGAAGACACTATACATTAAGAAACATAAACCCACAAGATTTGGACTCAAACAACATCAAGTTTAACCACTTTGACCCAAATTACTCACTTTGTAAAAACTAACACAAAAACTCAATTTTCTCAAAGATTAAAGCATGAAAACTTGTGATTCTTACCTTGATAGAATCAGTAAATCACAAGGAACACGAAAATGTAAATTATTTGCGCTCTAAAACAAGAATCAAGGATTAGGGTTTGGTAGGTGAGGGAGATGAAGAACGGGTGAGTTTGGGAATTTTCTAGAAGAATGCAGAAATGAGCTGCACTAGTCATGTTAAGTGGGTTAAAATCTCACACTGTGTGACACACGGGTAATTATCAGTTATCTGATATCTGTCGTACATCATTTGGCAATCCAAATGAAGTCCAAATTAAATAAACAAACATGTTCTTTGACCCTTGTCACAAACTGGTCCTAACCACATCATTAAATAATAATAAATATTAAATAAAAATAAAAGCATATAATAACACAATACTAACTTAAGGGCACTTTAGTAATCTTACATCTAGGCCTGATTGAGGATGTTACATTATTAATAGAATAATAATAATTATTATTACAAAATAATACAACTTTTACTTATTTATCATTATCAATGTTATTTTATCAAATAAATATGTAATACAAAGATATTTTACTACGTGTAAAATAATTACGTTAATACTACCTCTAATATTATTATTTTTATGATATTAAATGAACTTTATAAATTTTATTACTTTAGATATATAAAAGTATATTTTTGTTATATAAATTTTAATAATAAATGAATTATATTATTTACTCTAAAAAATTTTTAAATATTTAAAAATATAAAACGACGATATTTAAACTATATAATAATCATGTATAAATTTTGGAAGACATTTTGGTCAATATGACTTTTGTTGACTTTTGCATATTTAGTCTCGAGCATTAGGATTGTGATACACTACCACTTCACCTAAATTGTTAGACAGATATTGATCAATCATATATATATATATATATATATATATATATATATATATATATATATATATATAAAATTAATATAGGTTCGTGAATCCGAGGCCAACCTTGCACTTGTTCAATGACGTTATATGTATTTTTACTACGAAATACAATAAGTGAGTTTCATTTGCTCCCTTTTTAAATGCTTTTGCAATATATATTTTTGGGACTGAGAATATGTGATGACCCGGAGATTTTTGACCAAATTTAAACTTAAATCTTATTTGATTTCGACACGTTAAGCAAAGTCTGTAATGTTGAGTCTCAAAATGTTGAATTATTCATATGGATTCAATTACCCTTTGACTATTCCTGACGATTCACGAACAACTGTGTGTAAATGGACAAGTATATATATATATAGATCAATATAAGGATTGAAAATATTAAAATGTAACTAAATCATTTGAATTAAATATGTAATATATTATACAAGGTAATAATGAGATTATTAAAATAAAAACTATATATAAGTGTATGTGACTTCTATAAATAGTTATTTGGATATGTATATAAAAGATTTAACTATTATATGTTATATATATATATATATATATATATATATATATATATATATATATATATATATATATATATATATATATATATATATATATATATATATATATATATATATATATATAATTGTTAAAATATACATGATTAATAATGTGTAATATTAATATATTAAATTTAACTACAAATTAATATACTATTAATAGTATTACTTTTATTAAAATAAAAATTGTTAGTAAAATCAATAATAGTATTATACATAATATATAGGTATAAAATTTGATAAGTAAAAATTGTTATTATTAACATTATTAATATTATTATAATTAGCAGTATCATTAATAATACTATTATTATCATTCTTATTATGCTTATCAGTTTTATTTATAACTATTAAACCTATCTTTTTATTAAAAGTTTCCATTATCTTTAATATCAACATTATCATATCAATATTTTCTATTACACTATATTATTTGATATTATTATTATTAGTAGTAGTACTTTCATTATTAATATTATTTGTTAATTATCAAAAGCTTATGAATTATATAAACGCAAATGTATAAAAAGATATATACAAATCAGTTATACATATAAAATACAATTTATACATAATTATATAAATAAATACAGCTTTATATATATATATAAACATATAAACAGATATAGATTTATATAAGAATATATATATAAGAATATATATATATATATATATATATATATATATATATATATATATATATATATATATATATATATATATATATATATATATATGAATAATTACATCCAGGAGAGTAAATGGGTACGCAGTCAGCCTCCTTTCACGATCCTACTGTAATCCATTTATCCTACTACTATTAAGCTTGTACGAATCAGAATAAAACGTGAGCAACAATCCAAAATCTGTTAAGAATTGATTTTCCTTTTTAATTCTTTTTCTTATTTAATTGTCTGATCGAAAATTCAGTGTCCTTGTTGTCTGATGAAATAGACATATACCTTGTCTTATATATTGAACCAGTCCACCTGCTACCATCTATTACAACTTATACATTCATTCATACTTCAAATTGATCAATTCATAAAAGAAAATAAAGAAGAAACCCGTCGGTTTCCCCTGTACTACTATCTTTTCATCAAAACCCAAATTTGAATTCAATCTCAAAATGTATAAATGTTGTTGTGTTTGTAATCTTATACTAAAACTTTCTGCAAAATATCATATCTCAATTTCTGATATCGAGTAAGAATTTCGAGGTCAAAGGTATTTTCTAAAAAGTCAAAAAATTGTGTTCATCATCAAATTTGAATTCGTTTTCAGGTTTCTATTAAAATTGATGATCTGGGAAGATTCAATGAGTAATTTAGGAGTTATTTCATGTAGGAATTTTGATCTAAAATGTTCGAAATTTTGAAATTGATTTGAGAGTTAGTCGAGTTTCATAAAATGGCTGTTACAGCCTTTATTTTTCTGTTACATTTTTCTTTCTGTGATGATGAATCAATTCATTCATACATGGTTTGTTTACGTTCCATTTTCAAAGCTTAATTAAATCCTAAAAGTGTTGTTATGGTTGATTACTGCTCTGGTCGATTGATGTTATGAAGAAGAGGAAATAGTAGAACAGATAGGGAATTTAGTTAAATATAGATGGGTACTAGATTATTACAGAAAAACAGATTTGGTTCACTGGTTTGATGGGTTAGCGGGTATGCGAGGGGTCACGGGTTCGAGTCCCGCTTGGTGCTGCTTGGTACATTTTTTTTAGAAAGGACTCTAGAAGGTAGTTTTCTATATTATAATTATCTTTATTAATATTTATCACATATCATTATTATTTTTTGATTATGTAAGTTTAATTATTATTAATATTGTTATTATTAATATTATTATCATTATCAAGTATTATCATTTAATATGAATATTATTATTATCACAAATTTTGATATAAGTATTGTTATTATTATTATTATTATTATTATTATTATTATTATTATTATTATTATTATTATTATTATTGTTGTTGTTGTTGTTATTGTTATTATTATTATTAGTATTACTAGTATTATAATTATTATTAGTATCATATTTAATATTACAAACATAATTATAAGAATATAACCATTATTATTATTATTAACATAACTAATGTATTCATTATTATAAATTTTGACATTTAAGTATTAGTTATCATTAATACCATTATGATTATAATTATAATTAAGAGAATTGTTATTATTATTATTACATTTATTAACAACTAATATATGTATTATCATTGGTATTATGTAAACATAAATACCATGAATAATATTATTATTATTAAGAAAATGATGCAACTTATTATCATTTTCACCAATATTAGTATCACTTTTATAATTATTAGTATTATTAACATTAACATAAATATCATTATCAACAATATCATTATCCTTATTATTATTAGTATTATCATTACTAATAAAGTTATTATTATTATTATTATTATTATTAGTAACTTATTATTATTAAAACTACCATTTTTAATAAATAAATATTAGTTTCATAAAAGATACTTATTACATTTACGATAATTAAAATAATACCCCATATAACTATATATCAAACATGCTAACGTTTAAAATAATTATACAATATCGATTTTTAAATATAATATTAAACATATGTTTATATAAATATATATAAATATCAAGATAACTAAAAGTATAGATATTAATTATTGTAATGAAATATATAAAATAAATATATATAACATATAAGTTAAGATATGGTTTACATAAATAAAGAATATGTTTTTAATGAAGTTTAGAATAAATTCTAAATAACTGCAAAGATATATAAAAAGGATATAACTAATAAATTTACATATATATGTGCTTGATTACAAATATGTATATTAATAAATATACAAATGATATAGGTTCGTGAATTCGAGGCCAACCCTGCATTGTTCAGTTGTGCAATGTCGTCATATGTATTTTTACTACAAAATACAGTATTGTGAGTTTCATTTGCCTTTTTACCCTTTATATTTTTGGGCTGGGAATACATGCGCAATTTTTATAAATGTTTTACGAAATAGACACAAGTAATTGAAACTACATTATATGGTTGAATGATCGAAGCCGAATATGCCCCTTTTTACTTGGTAACCTAAGAATTAGTAAACCAGTCTACTAATTGACGCGAATCCTAAAGATAGATCTATGGGCCCGACGAACCCCATCCAAAGTACCGGATGCTTTAGTACTTTGATGTTGTTTTTATCATGTCCGAAGGATTTCCTGGAATGATATGGGATATTCTTATATGCATCTTGTTAATTTCGGTTACCAGGTGTTCAATCCATATGAATGATTATTTTTGTCTCTATGCATGGGACGTATATTTATGAGAAATGAAAATCTTGTGGTCTATTAAAATGATGGAAATGATTATTTATGTTAAACTAATGAACTCACCAACCTTTTGGTTGACACTTTAAAGCATGTTTATTCTCAGGTATGAAAGAAGTCTTCCGCTGTGCAATTGCTCATTTTAAAGATATTACTTGGCGTCATTCATGACATATTTCAAAAGACGTTGCATTCGAGTCGTTGAGTTCATCAAGATTATTATTAAGTCAATTATAGTTAGATATATTATAAAATGACATGCATGCCTTCAACTTTCGATGTAATGAAAGATTGTCTTTTCAAAAACGAATGCAATGTTTGTAAAATGTATCATATAGAGGTCAAGTACCTCGCGATGAAATCAACTGTTGTGAATCGTTTATAATCGATATGGACTTCGTTCGGATGGATTAGGACGGGTTGCTTTTGTTGGTATCAGAGCGGTGGTCTTAGCGAACCAGGTCTTGTATTAGTGTGTCTAACTGATAGTTGTTTAGATGCATTAGTGAGTCTGGACTTCGACCGTGTCTGCATGTCAAAAGTTTTTCTTAACATTTCTAGTCGAAAATCATCTGCTTATCATTCTTAGTCTAGACACATCTTACTGCATTGATTGCATGAATAGTGTATAGATAAAATTCATATCTTAGCATATCTACTAATCCATATCTTAGCGTATCTGTCACTGTAAACTTTATCTGACACGTTTCCTTAATTTTCTCCGTAATTCACGGGATCTTTGGAAGTATGTATAGATATTCTATATATAATTAGAATATCATTCGATATTCGAAAATCATTTCATATCAAAACCCTTTAACTGATCGTGAGAGATGGATCCTACACCTAGCTTGGATTCCATTAGTTCCGGAAGCGATTTCGAGATGTATATTGAAGCAGACTCCGAAGTCAATGAACCAGAAGTGCCACAACCATTTAGTTATTTTTCTTTCTGGAGGAGATGGGGGTGGGTCCGAGACTTACTCACACGATGGAGAAATGAAGAAGGCGAGCCCTACTGCGAACCAAACATACCTTCTAACATCGGAGAAAATGATGTACTCACCTATGAACCTATGCGCAACACTGTATTCACCCTTCTAGCTAAAGTTTTTCACCTCGAAGGTCGCATTACTGCAATCTCGGAAAATATTCAACCTCTACTTCCGAATACCAATCGAAGGGGAATATTAGAAGAAGTTAGGGAACTTCGAATTGATAATCAAGATCTATCGAATCAGATGAGTGGATGGATCGAAATGATAGAGGGTAGGATAGAAAACCTGACAAGAATGGTGCGTGATCTACAAGCTATACTTACTACACCAACATCATCACCAACCTCAGCACCAACAACACTTGTAGCACCGACAGCAACAGTACCACCATCAGCAGCACCAGCATCATAACCAGTACCAACAACAACAACATCATCACACGTCTCAACCTCGCAATCTATACCTCAAGCATAATCATCGTTCTACGAATCGTTCTACATAAACTATCTTCGTCCTTCATGGCGATTATGTAATCTCTAATGTTTTAGAGATTATGTACTCTAGTTCTAGCCGTAAATCTAATGAGTTTAATATCACATTGACTCATTAAATCCATGATTACGTCTGAAGAAAATATATATGTATATATATTGTTTCATAAATATTGTAATTAAAAATTCTTTCGTACAAACTGTTAATGGTGAAAATATTTTAACGGGTAGGTAATGCCCGAGGAATATTTAGATTTCACATTAATAAGTACACTGTACATTCTTTCAAATCTAATTCAACAGTCATTTACTATCTTATTTACAACCACCGATATACGTATCCGTTCACCGCAGAATAACCTTTTTCATTCAATTTCATATTTGGATTTTGATCTATCAGAATCCAACAAGTGGCATAATGAAGAAAACATTGGACAAAAATAAAAATTTGTTAGAAACAAACAAATTAACCATGAGAAAATTTGTTAAGAATCCACGCTAACAAAATCCTAGCTAACTGTTCCTAGCTAACTGATTACATTTTATTTTCACAATTTAATTATCGCAATTTTTTTTTATCGTCATTTAATTTCTGTTATTTACTTTACGCATTTTATTTATCATCATTTAATTTCTGTATTTATTTTACGCACTTTAAATATCGGGACACGTATACAAGGTTTTGACATATCATATCGACGCATCTATATATATTATTTGGAATAACCATAGACACTCTATATGCAGTAATGATGGAGTTAGCTATACAGGGTTGAGGTTGATTCTACAATAATATATATAGTTTGAGTTGTGATTGAGTCTGAGACATGTACACGGGTCACGATACGTATTAATTAATTCGAATATTAAATATTAAACTATATATGAATTATTGAATTGTCAACTGTGGACTATCGACCGTGGGCTAATAACATTGGACAAATAAAATGAATTAAAATATTGATTATAATATATGAAACTAAACAATTCTTCAAGTTTGCCACTTGATTTCATCTTAAACCTCATTTGTATCTTGACGATTACAATCTGCGTTCAAACCTTTCATGATTCTTGAAAACATCTCAATCGAGAGGATGAACCAATCGCATTTCATCTACAGAAGAAAAGATTGATGCATATAGTCATGCACCTGGAAATACTCGAAACCTGAGTAAACGTTTAACACGTATCTGTGTTAGCTTCTTTGGCGTTATTATTACCGAAAATAATCTTGCAACTCCTGTTCAAGATAGCTAATTTTGTCACATCTCCAGCAAATCAACTTCGACTTTTGTTCGAAACAACTTTATTATAATCTTGATATATATGCGTGCTCTTTTATTGTTACTGGGGAACCTTTTATATTCCACCATATTACCAACAGATGTACCAGCAACCTCGTTGCTCCTTGGTTTAAATCCCTCCGATAAATCACTATATTTATCTATTGAAGTCTCATCATGTACTCATCCGCATCTTGTAACAAGAATTTCTATACCAATTATCGGGAATCAGCAAATCTATTTTGTGAGTCTCACAACATTTCCACATCAACAGTTATATGTATCCATATAACATTTATCTCTTAGAACTATGATCCTCCATTCTGAAATTCTGAAAAGCACCCAGTCTGCGAATTAATACTCTGAATTTTCAAAAGTTGAACGAAGCAACAAAAACAGTAAACGACCTCAACAGCCAAAAGTTGATGATAAAGAATTGTATGTTGGCAAAACTCAGAAAAAGTTTGAAACTGAAAAACTGATTGAGCAACTATGAAGGAGTCTCTGAACAAATCACAAGGACTAGACTTGTATATTAAGAATCCTGATGATTCTGTTTCTGATGAAATCTTTAGCGAATACCTTGCTTCTGACTCCAAACTCTTGCGGACAAATTCTCTTCACCATCCTTCGATATTAGAAATTCCAAGATATCATCGTATCTTTCATTATAAATATCCTCCATATTTCTGAAAATATTTTCATAACTATTCTTATCTGAAATCATTAATCTCTTCGTGCTATCAGTGTTACATAATATAGAAACTGTTAGTTTCTATATTCTGTAAACTCTCGATCTTAAAATATAAATGTTATTGAAGTAATGTTGGGAACTGATGCATGAGTTAGTATAATATAATGACACTTGATAAACGTAATTATATTATAGTAAGTAATGCTGAGTTTCTAAATGGGACATGATGATTCACAGATTATAACATCATCATGTGCCATGTTACACGACTCTTACATTTTACCTGATATATAAACATATCAAGAACATATTTTCTTGATAGTTCTATCTTTCCTGGATATTCTGGTAATTTGACGAATCAAGATCGTGCTATTACCATTTCTTTCTTAGAACATTAACTATGTTCATTTCGAAATTCATATCTATGAATTCTGGATCATTATTCGCTTGATTTAAAGTCGGGAAGAGAAATCAAAAGCATGGAGCTCCGAAATATAAAGGAGGATATAAAGCCCGATAACAACACGTAAATTACAAACCGTGTATGTCAATGTTTATCACAACATAAAGACACGGTAGAATTACGGGTCAAATAATGATTCACAAGGACAGAGAACCCATTCGAGTAAAATCTATGAATATAATGATTCACACTAACCTTACTACTCAAATAAAGGAGGCGCAACAAGGAGTTTTAAAAGGGGGAAATTTAAAGGATGAAATACCCAAAGGATCGGAGAAGCATCTTAATATTCGGAAAGACGGAACCCAGTATAGGTCTGAAAGAATTTGGGTACCAAAATTTGGAGATATGAGAGAAATGGTACTTAGAGAAGCTCATAAAACCAGATACTCAATACATCCTGGAACGGGGAAGATGTACAAGGATCTTAAGAAACATTTTTGGTGGCCAGGTATGAAAGTCGATATTGCTAAATATGTAGGAGAATGTTTGACGTGTTCTAAGGTCAAAGCTGAACATCAGAAACCATCAGGTCTACTACAACAACCTGAAATCCCGGAATGGAAATGGAAAAACATTACCATGGATTTTATTACTAAATTTCCAAGGACTGCAAGTGGTTATGATACTAATTGGGTAATAGTTGATCGTCTCACTAAGTCAGCACACTTCCTGCCAATAAGAGAAGATGACAAGATGGAGAAGTTAGCACGACTGTATTTGAAGGAAGTCGTCTCCAGACAAGGAATACCCATCTCTATTATCTCTGATAGGGATGGCAGATTTATTTCAAGATTCTGGCAGACATTACAGCAAGCATTGCGAACTCGTCTAGACATGAGTACTGCCTATCATCTACAAACTGATGGGCAGAGCGAAAGGACGATACAAATGCTTGAAGACATGCTACGAGCTTGTGTTATTGATTTCGGAAACAGTTGGGATCGACATCTACCATTAGCAGAATTTTCCTACAACAACAGCTACCATTCAACCATTGAGATGGCGCCGTTTGAAGCACTTTATGGTAGAAAGTGCAGGTCTCCGATTTGTTGGAGTGAAGTGGGGGATAGACAGATTACGGGTCCGGAGATAATACAAGAAACTACCGATAAAATCATCCAAATTCAACAAAGATTGAAAACCGCCCAGAGTCGACAAAAGAGCTACGCGGACAGTAAAAGAAAAGATATAGAGTTTGAAATTGGAGAAATGGTCATGCTTAAGGTTTCACCTTGGAAAGGCGTTGTTCAAGAACTTTCAAGCCATCCAAGGATCCTTTGAAGCTAGATCTATTTTTCTCATTTCCAGTAGATTTATCCAAGGAACTTGAGGTAATAATGATGTTCATAACATCATTCGATTCATACATATAAAGCTATCTTATTCGAAGGTTTAAACTTGTAATCACTAGAACATAGTTTAGTTAATTCTAAACTTGTTCGCAAATAAAAGTTAATCCTTCTAACTTGACTTTTAAAATCAACTAAACACATGTTCTATATCTATATGATATGCTAACTTAATGATTTAAAACCTGGAAACACGAAAAACACCGTAAAACCGGATTTACGCCGTCGTAGTAACACCGCTGGCTGTTTTGGGTTAGTTAATTAAAAACTATGATAAACTTTGATTTAAAAGTTGTTATTCTGGTAAAATGAATTTTATTATGAACATGAAACTATATCCAAAAATTATGGTTAAACTCAAAGTGGAAGTATGTTTTCTAAAATGATCATCTAGACGTCGTTCTTTCGACTGAAATGACTACCTTTACAAAAATGACTTATAACTTATTTTTCTGACTATAAACCTATACTTTTTCTGTTTAGATTCATAAAATAGAGTTTAATATGAAACCATAGCAATTTGATTCACTCAAAATGGATTTAAAATGAAGAAGTTATGGGTAAAACAAGATTGGATAATTTTTCTCATTTTAGCTACGTGAAAATTGGTAACAAATCTATTCCAACCATAACTTAATCAACTTGTATTGTATATTATGTAATCTTGAGATACCATAAACACGTATACAATGTTTCGACCTATCATGTCGACACATCTATATATATTTCGGAACAACCATAGACATTCTATATGTGAATGTTGGAGTTAGCTATACAGGGTTGAGGTTGATTCCAAAATATATATAGTTTGAGTTGTGATCAATACTGAGATACATATACACTGGGTCGTGGATTGATTCAAGATAATATTTATCGATTTATTTATGTACATCTAACTGTGGACAACTAGTTGTAGGTTACTAACGAGGACAGCTGACTTAATAAACTTAAAACATCAAAATATATTAAAAGTGTTGTAAATATATTTTGAACATACTTTGATATATATGTATATGTTGTTATAGGTTCGTGAATCAACCAGTGGCCAAGTCTTACTTTTTGACGAAGTAAAAATCTGTGAAAGTGAGTTATAGTCCCACTTTTAAAATCTAATATTTTTGGGATGAGAATACATGCAAGTTTTATAAATGATTTACAAAATAGACACAAGTACGTGAAACTACATTCTATGGTTGAATTATCTAAATCGAATATGATCCTTTTTATTAAGTCTGGTAATCTAAGAATTAGGGAACAGACACCCTAATTGACGTGAATCCTAAAGATAGATCTATTGGGCCTAACAAACCCCATCCAAAGTACCGGATGCTTTAGTACTTCGAAATTTATATCATATCCGAAGGGTGTCCCGGAATGATGGGGATATTCTTATATATGCATCTTGTTAATGTCGGTTACCAGGTGTTCACCATATGAATGATTTGTATCTCTATGTATGGGATGTGTATTGAAATATGAAATCTTGTGGTCTATTGTTACAATTTGATATATATAGGTTAAACCTATAACTCACCAACATTTTTGTTGACGTTTAAAGCATGTTTATTCTCAGGTGAATACTAAGAGCTTCCGCTGTTGCATACTAAAATAAGGACAAGATTTGGAGTCCATGTTTGTATGATATTGTGTAAAAACTGCATTCAAGAAACTGATTTCGATGTAACATATTTGTATTGTAAACCATTATGTAATGGTCGTGTGTAAACAGGATATTTTAGATTATCATTATTTGATAATCTACGTAAAGCTTTTTAAACCTTTATTTATGAAATAAAGGTTATGGTTTGTTTTAAAAATGAATGCAGTCTTTGAAAAATGTTATAGAGGTCAAAACCTCGCAACGAAATCAATTAATATGGAACGTTTTTAATCAATAAGAACGGGACATTTCAGTTGGTATCCGAGCGTTGGTCTTAGAGAACCAGAAAATTTGCATTAGTGTGTCTTATCGAGTTTGTTAGGATGCATTAGTGAGTCTGGACTTCGACCGTGTTTTCTTTAAAAATGATTGCTTAACATTTTTGTTGGAAACTATATATTATTAACATGTATATATTATGTGATATATTAATCTCTTAACATGTTTGATATTGTGTGATAGATGTCTACCTCTAGCACAAATCCCATTGACTCACCTAATAATAACGAAGAGTCGAATATATATTGGACTGATTCACAAGTTCCCGAAGAAGAACCGGAAGAAGAATCAGAACCGGAAGAGGAGGAACCGGAGGAGAAAATAGAACCGGTGGGGGAAATAATAAAACGGTTAAGTAAAAGAAAATCCTCAACCAACCGACCAAGGTTAATTATGGTCAATGGTGTTTCCGCCAAGGAAGCAAAATATTGGGAGGATTACCAATTCTTCGATGAATCGGATTCTGACGAGAATTCCGATGATGTTATAGAAATTACCCCAACTGAATTTAAAAAGGCAAAAGAAAATAATAAGGGAAAGGGCATAAAAATAGAGAAATCTAATTCCAAACCCGATGAACTTTATATGTATCGTCAACCCCCGAAGCCCTTAAGTTGTAACAATGACTCGGGAACCTCTAAACCACCAGGTTTTTCTAAACCGTTGTGGAAAACGACAGCTCGTATTAGGGGAACATCATATATCCCTAAAAACTTGGCAAAACGAACCAAAACCGAAGAAGAAGAAACGAGCGAGTCGGAATAAGATAGTTGTATTCGTGTGGTGTAATATATGTAATATAGTGTGCTTATGCTTTATGATATATGTAAAAATTGCTTGTATTAATAAGTATTTTTTTTTATGAATCTAACTCTTGTCTATTTTACAGTATAAAAACACAAAATGGATAGACAACCCAATATTTTAAGAGACCTACCCGGAGACATGATTGATGAAATCTTGTCTAGAGTCGGTCAGAATTCTTCGGCACAACTATTTACGGCGAAATCAGTTTGTAAGACATTCGAAGAACGTTCCAAGAATGTCTTAGTTTATAAGAGACTTTCGTTTGAAAGATGGGGGATATCATGTAGTGACCCGAACTTTTCCATGTTTATATATATTAATTGAGATTGATATTTACATGATTAAATATTTCCAACCTGTTAAGCAATCAAACTTGTTAAGACTTGATTAATTGAAATATGTTTCATATAGACAATTGACCACCCAAGTTGACCGGTGATTCACGAACGTTAAAACTTGTAAAAACTATACGATGACATATATATGGTTATATATATAGTTAACATGTTTTTATTATAAGTATGTATCTCATTAGGTATTTTAACAATGAGTTATATACATAAAAATGAGACTATTAATTTAAGAAACTCGAAAACGATATATATAACGATTATCGTTATAACAACGTCTTACTAGGTACATATGAATCATATTAAGATATTGATACACTTGGTTAATTATGTTAAATGATAAGTAAATATATTATTAAGTGTATTAACAATGAAATACATATGTAAAAAATAAGACTACTAACTTAATGATTTCGAAACGAGACATATATGTAACGATTATCGTTGTAACGACATTTAACTCTATATACATCATACTAAGATATATTATATATCATAATATCATGATAATATAACAATTTAACATCTCATTTGTTATAATAAACAATGGGTTAACAACATTTAACAAGATCGTTAACCTAAAGGTTTCAAAACAACATTTACATGTAACGACTAACGATGACTTAACGACTCAGTTAAAATGTATATGATGGAATTCAACACAACAACATGTTTATAATGTCAACATAATCACAAATCCATTTTATGATAGTAAAGTAAGCGGAAGCATGATGATTAATAAAACAAGTTTATGTGTTAAACCATTTTAATTGAATTCCATATAGTAATCAAGTTATGAAATAATGCTTACATATAACAAAGAAGGAAGAAGATTATACCTCCTCCAAGATGAGTTAGGAGCTGAATTTGGAGAGCAATATGGATGATAAAGATGATGGAATAAAGCCTCTAACTTGAAGCCTCAAGCAAGTAATACCCCAAGCTTTCAATCACCAACACCTTCCTTTATGTGGTTAGGATTTTTGGACACTTAATTAGCAAGATACCAAGCAAGAAACCCTCTCTATTTGCTCTCTAAATTTCGGCCAGAATCTGTCCCAAATGAATGCAAGAGTGTTTTGAACTTGTAAGTCTTGAGAATGAGTCAAATGCTTGGTATATGAACTCACATGCAACCTATGGAAGTGTGTTATTAAAAGTAACAAGATTCTAGCATGGAATGGACTTCTTGGAGCCCTCAAAAACGTCCTCCCATGTTTAGTATATAATAAGTTTTGTATTTTATAAAACTTGTTATATAATTCCATGTATTTGTTAAGTTACTTGCATTTTATAAACCATTTTATAAAATATAACACAACATAATTATTTAAACCTATAAATAATTAAATCCATATCATATATAAATTATCCAAATAATTTATCTCAAGTGATTATAATTTAGAAAACCCATTTTCTAAAATCTAAGTGTCGCGTACTTATTTAACGATCCATTCGTTAAGTTTAAATACATATAAGGTGTCGGTAAGCTTGTTATTGGGTATGACCCGACTTGGATCATAACACATTAGCCACATTAATTTAATATGTCTCTCGGGCATACGCAAAACCTACAATCTCCCACTTGCACGAGAAACATAAGAAATTAATGCAAGTGACGGATACCACCTAACGACCGTCCATCACCCCCAATATGTTATGACTTTGTGCCATTCAATAACATCATCCCTTTTGAGTCCCCATCTCGAATATGATTTAGGTGAATCTTTCATTATATCCTTTCGTCCTAGATGTCATGTTAAATCCAAGAGACATAGAGTGATCACTCTCTTATAGATTTAACTTTATCAGGCCTTAGACATCTGACTCTCAACGAATAAGAGGGACAAATTCCATCTTGGCTACATACGTCCTGGACACTACACTTTGTACCATACCTGAAGCCTCCCTTATGAGCTACCTTTTCAGAATAGCGAAGGAAAGAATCAAGGCACGATATTCGGTGAATATCTGAACCCAATATGTATCTCAGGTCAGAGGATACAATGATATTCTCCTTTACTCAAGATTACATGTGATCAACCACAAAGGCTCCATACAGTAAATCTTGAGAGCGGGTCCTCCAATATTTGTGTCCCACAAATATCTATGAACCTTGGTTGCAACCTTGCCCCACATTCTCCATTTGAATGTTAACCAATCCAAGTTCATAATAGTCTAGACCTCACACTTGTTCCCACAAATGTGATCAACTACGGAATTTAGAATAATAGTTTATTCATGGATAAAATATGCAAAATTGGAACATGACTCATAATTAAATTAATACCATAATTATATTAATGAGTTTGAATAATTTCGTTCTGGTACAATACATAAAATAGATCATATCCAATCACTAGAATATCGAAGCCCTAATGCACAAACATGTCCCTCATGTTTTGGCCCATGTAAAAGCTTCGTGAGTGGATCCGCAACATTATGATCTGTATGAACTTTGCGAATACATATCTTTCCTTTTTCAACTTCATCCCTTATGTAGTTGAATCTCCGCTCAATGTAACGAGTCTTTTGATGGGCACGAGGTTCCTTGATTTGAGCAATCGCACCCTCGTTGTCACAAAAGATCTCAAGAGGGTCCTGAATGGAAGGGACCACTCCTAAGTCGTCGATGAATTTCTTCATCCATGCAGCTTCCTGAGCTGCCAGTGAGGCGGCAATGTACTCCGACTCTGTAGTGGATAACGCAACAACCTCCTGTTTCGAACTCTTCCAAGAGACCGCACCACCATTTAACATGAAGACATAACCGGATTGTGATCGAGAGTCATCTCGATCAGTTTGGAAACTCGCATCCACGTAACCTTTTACAGCGAGTTCCTCCTCACCAGACCCATATATTAGAAACATATCCTTAGTCCTCCTAAGGTATTTCAATATACTTTTAACAGCAACCCAATGACTGTTTCCTGGGTTATTCTGGTATCTACTTGTCAAGCTTAGAGCGCCTGACACATCCGGTCTAGTACATATCATTGCATACATGATAGACCCAATAGTAGATGCGTATGGGACTTTCTTCATTTTCTCTTGTTCATCTTTCGTGGTGGGACACTGAGATGAACTGAGACTGGTTCCTCTTTGAATAGGTACCAAACCTTTCTTAGAGTTTTCCATCTTGAACCTTTTCAAGATTTTATCAATGTATGTACTTTGACTTAAACCTATCAATCTCTTGGATCTATTCCTATAGATCCCTATCCCCAATATGTATTGTGCATCTCCAAGATCCTTAATGGAGAAGCAACTCTTTAGCCAAGTTTTGACTCCTTGCATTGTGGTAATATCATTCCCAAATAATAATATATCATCCACATATAGTACAAGGAATATGATAGTGCTCCCACTAGCTTTCTTATATACACAAGCTTCATCACCATTTTTAATGAAGCCAAATTTCTCGGCTTCCTCATTAAAACGATGATTCCACATTCTAGATGCTTGTTTCAATCCGTAGATTGACTTATTTAACTTGCATACCCTTTTAGGATATTTTGGATCAACAAAACCTTCAGGCTGGACCATATAGACATCTTCCATAAGATATCCATTTAGGAAAGCGGTTTTGACATCCATTTGCCATATTTCATAGTCGTAGTGAGCAGCAATGGCAAATAATATCCTAATAGACTTTAGCATTGCCACTGGCGAGAAAGTTTCATCATAATCAACCCCTTGAGTTTGAGTGAAACCTTTTGCTACAAGCCTAGCTTTATATGTATCCAAGTTTCCATGTATGTCGGTTTTCTTCTTGAAAAGCCATTTGCAATCAACTAGCTTAGAGCTAGGAGGTTGCTCAACAAGTTCCCACACTTGGTTTTCATACATGGATTGCATCTCGGCGTTCATGGCATCCTGCCATTTATCTTTATCAATCCTTGATAAAGCATCTTGGTAGTTTGTTGGTTCATCCAAATCAACCGTATAGCAACCATCTATGAGAAACCCATATCTCTCAGGAGGATTGCTAATCCTACCAGATCTACGAATGTCTTGTGTATTTTGATCATCCATTTGATCACTATCAACATTTTCATGTTGAGTGCTAGTGTTAACCAATTGTGTATCATCTACTTGATCTTGAACCTCTTCAAGATCTATCTTCCTTTCACTATTTCCTTCCATTAGGAACTTAGTTTCAAGGAATTCCGCCTTCCGAGCAACAAATACATTCTGCTCGGATGGGTCATAGAAATAATATCCCATATCATCCTTGGGATATCCTATGAAGATACACTTCGTGGATCGAGCATTCAACTTATTAGGGACGTAACGCTTAGGATAAGCTTCACATCCCCATACCTTTAAGTATGATAGAGATGGAGGTTTACCAAACCACATCTCGTGAGGAGTTCGTTCCACTTTCTTGGTTGGGGCCATATTTAAAATACGAGCCGCGGAGCTTAGACAATAACCCCAAAATGATAGAGGCAACGAGCTTCTTGCCATCATAGATCGAACCATATCCATTAGGGTTCGGTTCCTCCTTTTGGAAACTCCATTAAGTTGGGGTGTTCTGGGTGGAGTAAGTTGTGAGATAATCCCACAACTCCTAAGATGATCTTGGAAGGCATCGCTTAGGTATTCACCTCCTCTATCGGTACGAAGTACCTTAATTGTCCTATTGAGTTGATTTTGTACTTCGTTTTGATATTCTTTGAATGCTTCAAACGTTTCGTCCTTGTGTCTTAATAAGTAGACATATCCGAAACGACTAAAGTCATCAATGAAAGTAACAAAGTATCTTTCACCATTCCTAGTCATGGGTTTAAAGGGTCCACATACATCCGAATGTATTAATCCCAATAAATCTTTAGCCCTTTCATAAGTCCCTTTGAAAGGTGCTTTAGTCATCTTGCCTTGTAAACAAGATTCACATACATCAAACGAATCCATTTCATTTGATTTCAAAAGTCCATCCTTTTGAAGTGTATGCATTCGGTTCTTGTTTATGTGACCAAGGCGACAATGCCATAAATAGGAATCACTCAAATCCCTTTTGAGTTTCTTGGTGCTTGTATGGTACATTGAGCTACTAGATGACGTGTCATCATGAACCAATTCATAAATTCCATTTGAAGGTGAAGCCTTGAAATAGAATACATTATCTAAATAAATATGGATATCATCATTAACAAAATTAAGATAAAAACCACATTGTTTCAAACGGGAAATGGAAATAATGTTTCGACATAAATCAGGTGCATACAAAACATCTTTCAAAATAAGTTCCAAACCACTTGGAAGCTTCAACACAAAGTCTCCTTGAGCCTTCACTTGCACTTTGGCTCCATTACCCATGTAGAGACTTGATGTTCCCGTTTGCTTGCTACTTCTTTTGAACCCCTGCAATGAATTGCAAATGTGAGTTCCACATCCAGTGTCTAATACCCATGTATTAGAAGAAGTAATACTAAGCTCTATATATACCATATATATATTACCTGAGGTTTGCCCTGCATCCCTCTTGTCCTTCAACTCCTTTAGATAGACCGGACAGTTTCGTTTCCAATGACCCATTTCACCGCAACCGAAACATGGGTCTTCCTTGGGGTTTGCCTTCTCGGCTACCTTTTGCTTCTTAGCCTTGTTCTTGGTTGGGGTAACCATCTTCCCCTTCCCTTTGCCTTGATGGGTGGGTCCTTTCCTCTTAGCCACCTTTGGCTTAGAGGTGTTACCTTTGGATCCACCTTGATCGATTGCTAACACGGGTAAAGCCCTTTTACCCATGCTAGTTTCCGCCGTTCTAAGCATACCGTGAAGCTCACCTATGCTCTTATCCATCCCATTCATATTGTAATTAATTACAAATTGATCAAACCTTTTTGATAGGGAGTTAAGGATAAGATCGGTGGCTAATTCATTAGATATGTTTAGGTTAAGACGGTTAGCACGATCGATAAGGCTTTTCATCTTAAGTACATAAGATGAAACCGATTGGGTATCGTCCATATGACAAGCATGTAGCGCCCGAACCGTTTCGAAGCGTTCGACACGCGCTTGTTGGAGGAACATCTCCTTCAATTGCGTTATCATGTCGTATGCACTATGATGCTCGAAATCCTTTTGGAGTTCGGGTATCATAGTCCCAAGCATTAAGCATGAGACTTGAAGGGAGTCGTGGCAATACTTATCGTAAGAGGCCATTGCCTCCACATCATTCTCATCCGGTTGATCGAGAATGGGGTCCTCAAGTACATACGCTTTATCCTCTTGTTTGAGGACAATCCGAAGATTGCGGAACCAATCCATAAAGTTAGTATGGTTGAGTTTGTCTTTCTCGAGGAGAGACCTTAATGATAGGTGGTTTAGGTTAAGTGGTGCGTTTGGAATGTTGTTGTTGTTATTGGCGGCCATCTACAAAATTTAACAAAGTTCATTTAAGTATCGATTTTAAATTTAATAAACAATACCCTTTTATATTTCAATTGACTTATTAAATATTAGAATCCAACGGTAAACCAAATTTCGGTTAGGTGACCTTTATCCCGTCATTTGATTTAGCTAGGTAGTCATTATATGACAATTGCAATCCTTTTGCAACTTCTAAGTTATGGGATCATGCAATCCTTTTGCATGGCATATTTATCCCATCAACGCCTATTTGTTCCTCATGCTTCGGTGACCCTAAGTTCATGATTCCCAAATCAAGTCGTCCTACTTGTGTAAACATGTAAATTCAACATACAAGTGGTTAGGTGACCTTTATCCCACAAGTGTGCGAAATTTACCTTATTCATATTAATCCGCTCATAACGGTTAGGTGACCTTTATCCCGTCAAGAGTTTCTTAATATGTCTAAGTGTTTTCAAAAAAGGATGGCGTTAAACTTGTTTAGCTTGTTTGTTAAAGGGATTTTGAGTTTTCGTTATTTCTAGTTTAGGAAAACTTTTGCACCATACACCAACATGCATTTAGTGTATGGTTTATTTGAAAATCCATTTTCATGTTTTGTAATTAAGCCAATTACTTGATATAAACCATTTTATATGTATGATCCTTATCATGTTCTTAATAACCGTTTATTAATGTCCTTTACCATTTCATTTAACCATTTAAATTTTCGTTTTGCATGTTATTAATAACGTCTAATTTAACCAATTAAATTTTAGTTTTGTTTGTTGTTAACTTGTGTGATTAACTTGTAGCATACAAACATACAATCCACAATCATACAATAAACAACCAAGCATGCAAGACCATATGTTCACAATCAAGCCATTTTTGGTAGACATTTGTTTAGCCGAAAACAAATGCCACCGGTTAAGGGTAATAATACAAAGTAGGAGATTTTAAATCTCCCACTTAATCTTGCATCCAAATGCTTCTTCTTGTATTCTTCAAGTCTTCATCATCTTCATCATTTTACAAAATATATCCTAATACATTTTGTCTAAAAAAAAGAAAATACAACCTAATCTATTTTACATACCAAATATAAAATAAATTACATAACCAAATGAATTATTACATGCCCAATGAATAAATAATTTTACAAACCAAATTGAATGAATATTACAACCATTCAACCAAACAAATATCCATTCAAACACAAGGTCTTGGCTATGATTGTGAACATCAATATAACAACAAATATGAACCAAATGGCAAGTCCAAAACCACTTTTGGAACCCCTCCAAATTCGGCCTAAATGATAACCCACCCAAACCCGAACATTTTTACATTCTACCTTCATGCATGTTAATAGAATGCAAAGTTGGTGGGTTTTAAAGACCATATATAAGAAGCATATTTCATAGACTTCGGCTCTAGATACCATTGATGGAATTCAACACAACAACATGTTTATAATGTCAACATAATCACAAATCCATTTTATGATAGTAAAGTAAGCGGAAGCATGATGATTAATAAAACAAGTTTATGTGTTAAACTATTTTAATTGAATTCCATATAGTAATCAAGTTATGAAATAATGCTTACATATAACAAAGAAGGAAGAAGATTATACCTCCTCCAAGATGAGTTAGGAGCTGAATTTGGAGAGCAATATGGATGATAAAGATGATGGAATAAAGCCTCTAACTTGAAGCCTCAAGCAAGTAATACCCCAAGCTTTCAATCACCAACACCTTCCTTTATGTGGTTAGGATTTTTGGACACTTAATTAGCAAGATACCAAGCAAGAAACCCTCTCTATTTGCTCTCTAAATTTCGGCCAGAATCTGTCCCAAATGAATGCAAGAGTGTTTTGAACTTGTAAGTCTTGAGAATGAGTCAAATGCTTGGTATATGAACTCACATGCAACCTATGGAAGTGTGTTATTAAAAGTAACAAGATTCTAGCATGGAATGGACTTCTTGGAGCCCTCAAAAACGTCCTCCCATGTTTAGTATATAATAAGTTTTGTATTTTATAAAACTTGTTATATAATTCCATGTATTTGTTAAGTTACTTGCATTTTATAAACCATTTTATAAAATATAACACAACATAATTATTTAAACCTATAAATAATTAAATCCATATCATATATAAATTATCCAAATAATTTATCTCAAGTGATTATAATTTAGAAAACCCATTTTCTAAAATCTAAGTGTCGCGTACTTATTTAACGATCCATTCGTTAAGTTTAAATACATATAAGGTGTCGGTAAGCTTGTTATTGGGTATGACCCGACTTGGATCATAACACATTAGCCACATTAATTTAATATGTCTCTCGGGCATACGAAAAACCTACAGTATATACATGTAGTGTTTTAATATGTATTCATACACTTTTGAAAGACTTCAAGACACTTATCAAAATACTTCTACTTAACAAAAATGCTTACAATTACATCCTCGTTCAGTTTCATCAACAATTCTACTCGTATGCACCCGTATTCATACTCGTACAATACACAGCTTTTAGATGTATGTACTATTGGTATATACACTCCAATGATCAGCTCTTAGCAGCCCATGTGAGTCACCTAACACATGTGGGAACCATCATTTGGCAACTAGCATGAAATATCTCATAAAATTACAAAAATATGAGTAATCATTCATGACTTATTTACATGAAAACAAAATAACATATCCTTTATATCTAATCCATACACCAACGACCAAAAACACCTACAAACACTTTCATTCTTCAATTTTCTTCATCTAATTGATCTCTCTCAAGTTCTATCTTCAAGTTCTAAGTGTTCTTCATAAATTCCAAAAGTTCTAGTTTCATAAAATCAAGAATACTTTCAAGTTTGCTAGCTCACTTCCAATCTTGTAAGGTGATCATCCAACCTCAAGAAATCTTTGTTTCTTACAGTAGGTTATCATTCTAATACAAGGTAATAATCATATTCAAACTTTGGTTCAATTTCTATAACTATAACAATCTTATTTCAAGTGATGATCTTACTTGAACTTGTTTTCGTGTCATGATTCTGCTTCAAGAACTTCGAGCCATCCAAGGATCCATTGAAGCTAGATCCATTTTTCTCTTTTCCAGTAGGTTTATCCAAGGAACTTAAGGTAGTAATGATGTTCATAACATCATTCGATTCATACATATAAAGCTATCTTATTCAAAGGTTTAAACTTGTAATCACTAGAACATAGTTTAGTTAATTCTAAACTTGTTCGCAAACAAAAGTTAATCCTTCTAACTTGACTTTTAAAATAAACTAAACACATGTTCTATATCTATATGATATGCTAACTTAATGATTTAAAACCTGGAAACACGAAAAACACCGTAAAACCGGATTTACGCCGTCGTAGTAACACCGCGGGCTGTTTTGGGTTAGTTAATTAAAAACTATGATAAACTTTGATTTAAAAGTTGTTATTCTGAGAAGATGATTTTTATTATGAACATGAAACTATATCCAAAAATTATGGTTAAACTCAAAGTGGAAGTATGTTTTCTAAAATGGTCATCTAGACGTCGTTCTTTCGACTGAAATGACTACCTTTACAAAAACGACTTGTAACTTATTTTTCCGACTATAAACCTATACTTTTTCTGTTTAATTCATAAAATAGAGTTCAATATGAAACCATAGCAATTGGATTCACTCAAAACGGATTTAAAATGAAGAAGTTATGGGTAAAACAAGATTGGATAATTTTTCTCATTTTAGCTACGTGAAAATTGGTAACAAATCTATTCCAACCATAACTTAATCAACTTGTATTGTATATTATGTAATCTTGAGATACCATAGACACGTATACAATGTTTCGACCTATCATGTCGACACATCTATATATATTTCGGAACAACCATAGACACTCTATATGTGAATGTTGGAGTTAGCTATACAGGGTTGAGGTTGATTCCAAAATATATATAGTTTGAGTTGTGATCAATACTGAGATACGTATACACTGGGTCGTGGATTGATTCAAGATAATATTTATCAATTTATTTCTGTACATCTAACTGTGGACAACTAGTTGTAGGTTACTAACGAGGACAGCTGACTTAATAAACTTAAAACATCAAAATATATTAAAAGTGTTGTAAATATATTTTGAACATACTTTGATATATATGTATATATTGTTATAGGTTCGTAAATCAACCAGTGGCCAAGTCTTACTTCCCGACGAAGTAAAAATCTGTGAAAGTGAGTTATAGTCCCACTTTTAAAATCTAATATTTTTGGGATGAGAATACATGCAGGTTTTATAAATGATTTACAAAATAGACACAAGTACGTGAAACTACATTCTATGGTTGAATTATCGAAATCGAATATGCCCCTTTTTATTAAGTCTGGTAATCTACGAATTAGGGAACAGACACCCTAATTGACGCGAATCCTAAAGATAGATCTATCGGGCCCAACAAGCCCCATCCAAAGTACCGGATGCTTTAGTACTTCGAAATTTATATCATATCCGAAGGGTGTCCCGGAATGATGGGGATATTCTTATATATGCATCTTGTTAATGTCGGTTACCAGGTGTTCACCATATGAATGATTTTTATCTCTATGTATGGGATGTGTATTGAAATATGAAATCTTGTGGTCTATTATTATTATGATTTGATATATATAGGTTAAACCTATAACTCACCAACATTTTTGTTGACGTTTTAAGCATGTTTATTCTCAGGTGATTATTAAGAGCTTCCGCTGTCGCAAACTTAAATAAGGACGAGATTTGGAGTCCATGCTTGTATGATATTGTATAAAAACTGCATTCAAGAAACTTATTTTGTTGTAACATATTTGTATTGTAAACCATTATGTAATGGTCGTGTGTAAACATGATATTTTAGATTATCATTATTTGATAATCTACGTAAAGCTTTTTAAACCTTTATTGATGAAATAAAGGTTATGGTTTGTTTTAAAAATGAATGCAGTCTTTGAAAAACGTCTAATATAGAGGTCAAAACCTCGCAACGAAATCAATTAATATGGAACGTTTTTAATCAATAAGAATGGGACATTTCAGTTGGTATTCGAGCGTTGGTCTTAGAGAACCAGAAAATTTGCATTAGTGTGTCTTATCGAGTTTGTTAGGATGCATTAGTGAGTCTGGACTTCGACCGTGTTTTCTTTAAAAATGATTGCTTAACATTTTTGTTGGAAACTATATATTTTTAACATACGAATATTATGTGATATATTAATCTCTTAACGTGTTTGATATTATGTGATAGATGTCTACCTTTAGAACAAGTCCCATTGACTCACCTAATAATAATGAAGAGTCAAATGTAAATTGGAATGATTCGTGGACTGATTCACAAGTTCCCGAAGAGGAACCGGAAGAAGAGTCGGAACCGGAAGAAGAATCAGAACCGGAAGAAGAATCGGAACCGGAAGAAGAAATAGAACCGGTGGGGGAAATAATAAAACGGTTAAGTAAAAGAGAATCCTCAACCAACCGACCAAGGTTAATTATGGTCAATGGTGTTTCCACCAAGGAAGCAAAATATTGGGAGGATTACCAATTCTCCGATGAATCGGATTCCGACGAGAATTTCGATGATGTTATAGAAATTACCCCAACTGAATTTAAAAGGGCAAAAGAAAATAATAAGGGAAAGGGCATAAAAATAGAGAAATCTAATTCCAACCCCGATGAACTTTATATGTATCGTCAACCCCCGAAGTCCTTAAGTTGTAACAATGACCCGGGAACCTCTAAACCACCAGGTTTTTCTAAACCAATGTGGACAACGACGGCTCGTATTAGGGGAACATATATATTTCATAGCATTATTCCTCAAGAAAGACAAGCTTTTAGTTGCAATTGTTCTATTTACAAGTGATATTCGTTTAAATAATAAAAGGTGAAGACAAAAGGCAGATTCGACAAATTGAAGACAAAAAGGTCCAAAGAGCTAAAAAGTACAAGATACAATCAAAAAGGTTCAAAATATTGATGAGGAACGTCTCAAAATGACAAGAGTACAAGTTACAAGACGCAAAGTACACGATATAAAATAATACGCAAGGACGTCCGAAAATCCGGAACCGGGACCTGAGCCAAGAAGAAACGCCCGACGCAACGGACCAAAAATATCTAGTCTACTATGCACAAGAATATAATATAATATATATATAATTATATATAATTATATATTATATATATTATTATTATTATATTACGTCGGCAAGAAGAAAACAAAAGTAGTTGGCTGAATCCAGGGTGGCCATGCGACTCGCATGGCCAGAAGCACAAAACCATGCGAGTCGCATGGTGTGAGATTGCTGGTCAGGTCCTATAAATAGCCAGTTTTCTGACGAGTTATAATCATCATTTTTTTTCTTCTCTTCATACGAAGTAATATATTTATATTTATAATTTATATTTTAATTTTAATTATAATTCTAATAATAAGGGTATGTTAGCAAATGTTGTAAGGGTATAAGTCGAAATTCTGTCCGTGTAACGCTACGCTATTTTTAATCATTGTAAGTTATGTTCAACCTTTTTATATTAATGTCTCGTAGCTAAGTTATTATTATGCTTATTTAAAACGAAGTAATCATGATGTTGGGCTAATTATTAAAATTGGGTAATTGGGCTTTGTACCATAATTGGGGTTTGGACAAAAGAACGACACTTGTGGAAACTAGGCTATGGGCTATTAATGGGCTTTATATTTGTTTAACTAAATGAAAGTTTGTTAATGTTAATATAAAGATTTACAATTGGGCGTCCCTATAAATTACCATATAAACTCGATCGGACACGATGGGCGGGGTATTTATATGTACGAATAATCGTTCATTTAACCGGACACGGGAATGGATTAATAGCCACTAGAATAATTAAAACAGGGGTGAAATTACATTCAAGGGTAATTGGTGTAATTGTTAACAAAGTAGTAAAACCTTGGTTTACACGCAGTCGATAACCTGGTGTATTCATTAAACAAAGTATTAAAACCTTGTTACAATTCGAATCCCCAATTAGTTGGAATATTTATCTTCGGGTATAATAATAATTTGACAAGGACACTTGCAATTTATATTTATGACTGATGGACTGTTATGGACAAAAACCAGACGGACATATTGAATAATCCAGGACAAAGGACAATTAACCCATGGGCATAAAACTAAAATCAACACGTCAAACATCATGATTACGGAAGTTTAAATAAGCATAATTCTTTTATTTCATATTTAATTTCCTTTATTTTATATTTAATTGCACTTCTAATTATCGCACTTTTATTTATTGTTATTTTATCGCATTTTTAATTATCGTACTTTTAATTATCGCAATTTAATTTTATCGCATTTTTATTATTCGCAATTTCATTATCGTTATTTACTTTACGCTTTAATTTAAAGTCTTGTATTTATTTTATATTTTACATTAGGTTTTAACTGTGACTAAAGTTTTAAAATCGACAAACCGGTCATTAAACGGTAAAAACCCCCCTTTATAATAATAATATTACTTATATATATATTTGTATTTTTAATAAAAGTAAACTAATATAGCGTTGAGCTTTGCTTAAAGATCTCCCTGTGGAACGAACCGGACTTACTAAAAACTACACTACTGTACGATTAGGTACACTGCCTATAAGTGTTGTAGCAAGGTTTAAGTATATCCATTCTATAAATAAATAAATATCTTGTGTAAAATTGTATCGTATTTAATAGTATTTTCCTAGTAAAATATAAGCTATTTTATATACACCTCGCGAAACATCAAGTATTTTTGGCGCCGCTGCCGGGGAACATTCGCCGAAGCGAAACGCCATATTTTTAATTTTTAAGTTATAATTAGTTTTTGTAAAATTTATATTTTTGTTTAAAAATTAAAAAGATATAAAAAAAAAAAAAATATATAAGCTTTTAAAATCGAAAAAAAAAAAAAAAAAAGAGTATTTTAAAGTGTATTTTTAAGTTTTTCTTTTCTTTTTACAAAATTATAAAGTATTTTAAGTTTATTTTTAGTTTTAAAAATTAAATTTTATTTTAATTATATATATATATTTATATTTTAAATATAAAACAGAAAAAAAAGAAAATAAATATTAAATATACGTGACCTGTCAAATTGAACCTGTCCAGTTGAACCGGTCCAGTTAGTCATGCGACTCGCATGACCCCCCGGCTTAAATCATGCGACTCGCATGAAGGGTCTGACAGGACCACATCTGAACCCTAATTTCGCATTTAATGCGTATTAATATATTATTATTTAATTAAACCCTAGTTTTATTATTATTAATTAAGATTTTAGTTTAATTATTACTTTTAACTAGTTTTAATTATATAATACTTAATACTTTAAATTATAAAATATAAAAATAATATTTTTATAAAATCTAATATTTTTATAACTTTTTAATAACTTTTAATATTTTGTACCTTTTTAATCGTTGTAGCATAATATTTGTATTTCTAACTCATATTTAATTTTAAACTTAGTTTTTGCTATAGTTATTTTTACTCCTAGATTTTTAGGCTTTGCCGTAGAATTCCTTAAGTGCTTTTTCTTTAGACTAAGATTTAGGTGCTTTAGAATTTTGCGACGCCTTTTTACATTTTAGTTTCTTTTTAAGTTATTTCCATTTGGGATTTAGTTTTTCCTTGTAAGCTTTAATATTTTTAGACCTTTTACTATGTATCAATTATCATTCCAATTAGTAATTTCAATTTGCGATTATAATTTTAAGTTAGTTGTAGTAATAAGGTTAAATTAGTTAAGTATTTTTAAGTTTTGATAAGTTCCTTTTATTTTTCCGTCACCTTTTATTTTTCAACCATTTTTCTTTTTCGACCTTTTTCGACGAACTCTTTTTCTCTCTTATTTCTCGCCATTCTAGTTTTTAGGACTTAGAATTTTTTCTACTTCTTATCTAAATTTCTTAAAATTACGAAAATTTATTTTGAGTAGTTAAATTAATAGACATCAAAATTTTCTGGTTCGTAGTAATAGTTGGATTTGTACGTGGACCGGGTTATTGGAGCCAAACAGTCCTCAATTATATTGAGACCAAACGAATCCTGCCCCTCTGCTGCATCTTTTGGCTATTCGAAACGTGGGCAAAATCAGAAAAGTCTATTGATTGGATAACTTATTATAATTTTTCTTTCCTTTTAAAAACTAATAGGATATTCTGTGAATGCACCGAGCAAGACGTTCATCACCTTTTGTACGTTCACCACCTGTAACTCGATCAAGACATCGTTTAACAAATATAACCGCCGTTGATTTTTCTTTAGAATCGTCATCCAGTCGACCAAGTACTTCAGTTCAAATTTCCGATAATCCAGTTTTTGAAACAAACTTCACAATTGAGAATCCAGAAAATATTCAGGAACGGTTCATAGATCCTGAACCATTAAACTTTCCTCCGGAACCACCAATCATTCAAACAGAGATTGTTGAGGAACGAACCATTAAATCAGAATCATCTAGTGATACCGATTCAACAAATTCAATTATGGAGAATCTGGAACCTTTAAGTATGGAAGACCGAATGAGAGCTAAACGCACTGGCCAAGGTCACGCAATTACTCATCCAGACATTAATGCGCCAGATTATGAAATCAAAGGACAAATTCTACACATGGTGACTAATCAATGCCAATTTAGTGGTGCGCCGAAGGAAGATCCAAATGAACATCTACGTACCTTTAATAGGATCTGCACACTATTTAAAATACGAGAAGTGGAGGATGAACAGATATATCTCATGTTATTTCCCTGGACTTTAAAGGGAGAAGCCAAAGATTGGTTGGAATCGTTACCTGAAGGAGCGATCGATACATGGGATGTTTTAATTGACAAATTTCTTAAACAATTTTTTCCTGCATCTAAAGCCGTAAGACTTCAAGCAGAAATTGTTACGTTCACACAAAAGCCAAATGAAACTCTATATGAGGCGTGGACAAGATATGGAAAGTTGTTAAGAGGATGTCCGCAACATGGTTTAGACACCTGTCAAATAGTACAAATATTCTACCAAGGATGCGACATCACTACAAGAAAAGACATAGATATAGCAGCTGGTGGTTCTATTATGAAGAAAACCGAAACTGATGCTTACAAAATTATTGATAACACTGCTTCCCACTCACATGAGTGGCACCAAGAAAAAGATATCATTAGATCATCTAAAGCAGCTAGAGCCGATTCTAGCCATGACTTAGACTCCATTTCCGCAAAGATAGATGCTTTCGAGAGACGAATGGAAAAGATGACTAAAGATATTCATGCTATACGAATTAGTTGTGAGCAGTGTGGAGGACCACATTTGACAAAAGATTGTCTCAGTATTGAATTAACAATGGAACAAAGAGAGAATATTTCATACATAAACCAAAGGCCTGGAAATAATTATCAGAATAATTATCAACCGCCAAGACCGATTTACAATCAAAATCAGAACTATAACCGAAATATTCCATACAACAACCAACAAGGTCCTAGCAATCAACAAGTATCCAATAATACTTACAATCAGCAAAGACCTAATTTTCAAAACAAACCACCACAACAAACCGATGATAAAAAGCCGAATTTAGAAGATATGATGACAAAGCTAGTTGAAACTCAAACGCAGTTTTTCACATCTCAAAAACAAACCAATGAACAAAATGCTCAAGCATTTAGAAATCAACAAGCTTCTATTCAAAATCTGGAACAAGAAGTAAGTAACCTAGCAAGGTTAATAGGTGAAAGAAAACCGGGAAGTCTACCTAGTGATACAAATGCTAACCCCCGGAACGAAACAGCTAAAGCTATTACCACAAGAAGTGGTACAACACTTAAACCACCTGAAATACCTGTAACTTCTGATGAAACTATTCCTATTCCACAAGAACCACAACCTGATCAAGATAAGGAAAAAGAACCAGTAGTTGAAAAGGTTAATGAAGATAACACAGTTAAGGATAAACCTTATGTTAAACCATACCAACCACCACTTCCTTACCCGAGTAAAATGAAGAAAGAGAAACTTGAAGCCGAGCAATCCAAATTCTTGGATATGTTTAAACAGATAAATGTAAATCTTCCTTTCATTGATGTGATTTCAGGAATGCCAAGGTATGCTAAATTCTTGAAAGATCTAATCACAAATAGAAAGAAAATGGAAGAACTCTCGGCTGTCACTATGAATGCTAATTGTTCAGCAGTGCTGTTGAATAAGATACCAGAAAAACTATCTGATCCAGGAAGTTTCACAATTCCATGTTTTCTGGGTAGTCTTAGTTCAATAGAAGCATTGGCAGACTTAGGTGCTAGTATAAATCTAATGCCGTATTCACTATACGCTAAACTAGACCTTGGAGAATTGAAACCAACCAGAATAAGCATACAACTAGCCGATAGATCAATAAAATATCCTAGAGGGATAATGGAGAACATGCTAGTTAAAGTTGGTACTTTAGTATTTCCAGTAGATTTTGTTGTTTTGGACATGGAAGAAGATTCTCAAGTTCCTCTCATATTAGGAAGACCATTCTTAAACACGGCTAAAGCAATGATAGACGTGTTCGGTAAGAAACTGACCCTAAGTATAGAGGATGAGAGTGTTACCTTTTCAGTTGATAGAGCAATGCAACAACCACAATCTGCAGATGATACATGTTATTATATTAAAACTATAGATGCACATGCAGAATTATTAAAAGAATTTCCAGAATTACAAGGAACAGGAGAATGTTCTTTAGGAGAAGGTAATGAACCAATTGATGAAGCTGAAATGTTAGCTACACTTATAGCTAATGGATATGAACCAACAACAGAAGAAATTCAAATGCTAAAAGAAGAAGACAGATATCGATATAAATCATCGATAGAAGAACCTCCGAAATTAGAGTTAAAGCCACTTCCAAACCATTTGGAATACGCTTATTTACATGGTGAATCTGAATTACCTGTAATAATATCGTCTTCTCTTACTGAAAATGAGAAATCACAACTCATTTCTGTGTTGAAAGCTCATAAACCAGCCATTGCATGGAAGATTCATGATATTAAAGGAATAAGTCCTTCGTATTGCACACATAAAATCCTTATGGAAGAAGGTCATAAAACGTATGTGCAACGCCAACGAAGACTAAATCCTAATATGCAAGATGTAGTTAAGAAAGAGATTATTAAACTGCTAGATGCAGGTTTGATATATCCAATCTCTGATAGTCCATGGGTAAGCCCAGTTCAATGCGTGCCTAAGAAGGGTGGCATGACTGTCATTACAAATGAGAAAAATGAGCTTATTCCTACTAGGACTGTAACAGGATGGCGTGTATGTATTGATTATAGAAAATTAAATGACGCCACCAGAAAAGATCACTTTCCCTTACCTTTCATAGATCAAATGTTGGAAAGATTAGCCGGAAATAGTTACTATTGTTTTCTAGATGGATTTTCCGGATATTTTCAAATTCCAATAGCACCCGAGGACCAAGAGAAAACCACATTCACGTGCCCTTATGGTACTTTTGCTTACAAAAGAATGCCATTTGGACTTTGTAACGCCCCTGCAACCTTTCAAAGGTGTATGATGGCGATTTTTCATGACATGATAGAAGAATGCATGGAAGTATTCATGGATGACTTTTCAGTCTTCGGTGATACATTTAAATCATGTCTAGTTAATCTGGAACGAATGCTAATTAGATGCGAAAAATCAAATCTAGTACTTAATTGGGAGAAATGCCATTTCATGGTTAAAGAAGGCATCGTTCTTGGACATAAAATTTCAAAAGAAGGAATTGAAGTGGATAGAGCTAAAGTAGATGTAATTGCTAAACTTCCACATCCCACCAATGTTAGAGGAGTTAGGAGTTTTCTAGGGCATGCCGGTTTTTACCGACGTTTCATAAAAGATTTTTCTAAAATTGCCACTCCTATGAATAAACTCCTAGAAAAGGATGCGCCATTCATCTTTTCAGATGAATGTATCAAATCTTTTAATATTCTTAAAGAAAAACTCACTAATGCACCGATCATGATAACACCAAATTGGAATCTACCATTTGAACTAATGTGCGATGCAAGTGATTTTGCAATGGGAGCCGTTTTAGGACAAAGGATTGAAAAACGATTTCAACCTATATATTATGCTAGTAAGACATTACAAGGAGCACAAACGAACTATACAACTACTGAAAAAGAACTCCTTGCTATTGTCTTTGCTTTTGACAAATTTCGATCATATCTCGTTCTAGCAAAAACGGTGGTCTATACCGACCATTCTGCTCTTAGATACCTATTTTCAAAACAAGATGCTAAACCAAGATTAATCCGTTGGATCTTACTCTTACAAGAGTTTGATATTGAAATCCGAGATAAAAAAGGAGCAGAAAATCTCGCCGCTGATCATCTTTCTCGTCTTGAAAATCCCGAATTAGAAGTTCTGAATGAATCGGCCATACAAGACAACTTTCCTGATGAATATCTATTGAAGATAGATTATAAAGAAATCCCATGGTTTGCAGACTATGCAAACTACTTAGTTTGTGGATTCCTTGAAAAAGGATTATCGTACCAAAGACGAAAGAAATTCTTCAGTGATATAAAACACTATTTCTGGGAAGATCCACATCTGTTTAAAAGTTGTCCCGATGGAATAATACGCCGATGTGTATTTGGAGATGAAGCTAGTAAAATTTTAAACCATTGTCACACAGGACCAACAGGAGGGCATTATGGGCCTCAACTAACAGCAAGAAAAGTTTATGAAGCTGGATTCTATTGGCCTACAATTTACAAAGACGCACACCTTCTTTGCAAATCCTGTGATGCATGTCAAAGGGCCGGAAAAATAAGTAAACGTGATGAAATGCCACAAAATGTCATCCAAGTATGTGAAGTATTTGACATTTGGGGTATTGACTTTATGGGTCCATTTCCAAAATCTCATAATAATCTATATATACTCGTAGCCATTGATTATGTATCTAAATGGGCGGAAGCACAAGCTCTCCCAACTAACGATGCACGAGTTGTAGTAAACTTTTTAAAACGTCTTTTTGCAAGGTTTGGAACACCGAAAGCTTTAATAAGTGATCGGGGTACTCATTTCTGTAATAATCAACTTGAGAAAGTTCTTAAAAGATATGGAGTAACTCATAAAATCTCCACCGCATATCATCCACAAACAAGTGGACAAGTTGAAAATACCAACCGAGCTTTAAAACGTATTCTTGAGAAAACCGTAGGATCAAATCCGAAGGAATGGTCCATTAAATTGGAGGATGCACTCTGGGCTTTTAGAACAGCCTACAAAACTCCAATTGGAACCACACCTTTTAGACTTGTGTATGGAAAAGCATGTCATCTTCCAGTAGAAATTGAACACAAAGCATTTTGGGCTTTGAAGACATGTAATCTTGATTTACATGAAGCCGGACGTCTACGATTAAGTCAACTAAACGAATTAGAAGAATTAAGACATGAAGCATACGAGAATTCGTTAATCTATAAAGAAAGAACGAAGAAATGGCATGATAAAAGAATCAGAAGTTCAAAAGAATTTAAAGAAGGAGACAGAGTTCTTCTTTTCAATTCACGATTCAAGCTATTTCCTGGAAAATTGAAATCAAGATGGTCTGGACCATTCATAATCAAAAGAGTTTTCCCATACGGAACGATAGAATTAATAAATTCAAATGGGATTGAATTTAAAGTTAATGGTCACAGAGTTAAACATTACATACATGGTCCGATGGAAGTCGACAACGAAGTTAATCACAATTTCGACACCACAGCTAACTAAGTGTGGGGAGAATCAAGTCTTTAAAGGATAATATGAATTTCTGTTAGAGTTAGATTGTCTGTTTTCGTGTAGTTCTCGAAAATGGAACACGTATGGTCTTTCCCTAGCAGACCCTAAAGAACTAGTCTTCTCCCCCCATTCTGAATTTTTATTTTTTTTAGGTTTTTACGAAATGAAGACTGCCTGTGAACTAAACCATGGTCTAATGCTACATGCTTTGATCACTAAAAGAAATAATGACATACTACCGAGTGAATTAGTATCAGTAATCAGAGAAAGAATGGACGGAGTTAGAAAAGGATCCAGATGCGAAGATAATAAGTTACAATTTGGTAAAGGAAAATCAAAATCCGCAGCGAAAAGAAGAGCACGACACCTAGAAAAATGTCACAAATGCGGAAAATGGTCACATGGAGGTAAATGTTCAAATAATCAAACCTATTCAAATACCGAATTTGTTACTTTATGCAGAGACGGACCGTTCATATGTTTAGAAGAAAAGACAATGAATGCTCGAGGTTACGCATATGCAGCCATGGAAAACCAATTAAACCGACTATCTTATGAATATAATAGATCATATAACTAAGAAATCTATTTCACAGGTATGTCTGTATAGTTTTTATTTTTATTTTATTTTTATTTTTAACCTTTTGATAATAAACGCTAATTTGTTCGCTAAAAAGTATTAAATTGGTATTAAATAAAATTAGGTTTGGCGACCGAAATTATTGATATCGTTCAAAAATTTATTACATCACTGCGAAATTTAACGTTTATTCTTAAGGTATAAATATCTTTAATCAATCAACCCAAAATATTTCAAAAATTCGTCATGAGTTAAATTAGGTCTTGGAACCGAAATTACTTTACCGAAAAGAGGGGCGCATATTTTTGATAATATTTGATTAATTAAAGAGGGATAAAAAGACAAAAAGATTTTTAATTTTATTTTTACCATGTTTTTAAAATTAATATTTAAACCTTAAATTAATATTGTAAACTTTATATAAACAATATTTTTAAAATTGTAAATATTTGAAAAATTAATATAAGTTTGGTGTGAATTTATAATATGAATTTTTAAATTAAGTTTGGTGTGAATTTTTAATTTTTAAAATATGAATTTTTAATTTTATGCATTTTAAATTTTAAGTTTGGTGTGATTATTTTTTATTAATTTTGAATTTTATATTTAAGTTGTGTGAATTTTAAAAAAAAAAAAAAAAAAAAAAAAAAAAAATTTTACTTTATCTCATTAAGTTAAAAATATGATTTTTAAAATTCGTCGTAAGTTGAAAACTAGGTCTTTGAACCGAAATTGCTTTACCCGAGGGAGGGACGAGAACTTTTATTATCATTATTTTTAATCTTTTTGATTTAAAGTATGCCAAAAAAATTAAAAAATCCAAAAATCTAAGCTTTTAAAACAATCGCTACAAAAAGACAAATTTTAAAATTTTGTCGAGGGACGGACTAGGGCATCGTCCCGAAACGACCTCGTCTTAAAAAGAAACAAAATTTTTAAAATTTTATTTAATTATATGTTTTAAAAGTATAAGGTTTATATAAAAAAAAAAAAAAAAAAAAAAAAAAAAAAAAAAAAAAAAAAAAATCCTGGAATTGACCCCCATGCGAGTCGCATGGGGGAAAGGCTTAAGCCATGCGACTCGCATGGCCACTAAAAACTGGACAGGAACAAAATCCAGCCGAGTTCTGCTCTGTCTCTCACATTACACACACATATACACGAACCATATCCCAAACTCTCTCAATTTTTCACCAATTTTCACAAAATTTCTTGCAAAACTTCACAATAATCATGCCTAGATTCAGTAGTCTCAACCCCTTCAGGAGAAAGGTAAAGATTTCACCCCTAATCTCTTTAAATTCGAATTTTTGTGTTCTTGAGCTAGAAAATTTATATTTTGATTTTGTTAAATTTAGGTGTAATTAGAGCTAAATTGTTGTTATATTATGCATGTATATCCTAGATAGAAGCTATTTAACATGATTTGAAGCTAAAAACTTCAAATTTTTAAGAATCTAGGGTTTGTGTTCTTGAGCAATTTGGGGCTTTTTGATATAAACAGGTTATGGCCGATTTTTGTCATGAATTGTTGCTAAATTAAGTAGTGTAACATGTTTAGGTAGTTAATTGATCCAAACTTTGAGCCTAAACATGTTTTTGAGAATTAAAGTAGACTTTTTAAGTCTAAAAATTCATGAACTTGGATAATTTGATATAAAGGCCATTTGAAACTTGTCTCATTGCTAGTAGTGATTATTTTGGCATGTTATTTGAGATAAATGCTTATGAACTTGATGTACATTTTTCATATAGGCTTATTTGACAAAGTGTAGACTTGACAAAAATATGAAAATGAGCACTAGTTTGATTTGAATGCCATGTAACAAGTGTTTAATTGTTATAATAATTATTGTTGACATGTTTAAGAGTTTAAATGTGATAAAACATTGTACACATTTTCGTATGTAAAATTATATAATTGTTATTTTTAGGAAAATATGTATAAAATATGTTATGAATTGAACATGTCATCATAATTGTTTCAAGTTATTATTTTGCTAACACTAATGCATATTTGGATGCAAAAATTTTGTGTTTAATGTGTTTTGCAGAAAGCCGATACTGGAGGTTCAGGAGCATCATCATCCAGGCAACCAGAGCCCGAACCGCAAATGTTTCATGAACAAGAACAACATATGCAACAAGAAGAAGAAGAACAGGAAGAGCAACATATTCCTTATCACGATCAAGATCAATTATTCGTGAATCAGTTTCGTCAATTCGCTCCACATCAAAGGATTCTGAGCTTAGACATTAATGAAGATCAGTTACACCCAAATCTGAGATTTGATAGATGTTGGATAGAGTATCCAGACTATCAAAAGAACATGCACATTCTCTATTTTAAGGTTGTTGAAATGCCAAGGGCAATTGACTGGGTACCTTTGGAAACAGTTGACCTTGCCGAACCGATTCGGCAATTATTGGTGCAAAGGTATGGTAATTCTCAGTTTAACGATTGGATGCGCCTATTTTCCATTCGTAGAACCATATATAGGGAATGGTGTATAGAATTACTTAGTACTATTAAGTTAAACAGTGATGTTAGGAGGATAGATGATAGAAGCTTTATTAGGTTTCTGTTAGGTGGACGAATGTACAGAATGTCCATGATAGATTTAGCAAGGGCCTTACAGATTTACACCCCTGCTGAACTTTTGAGCCCCGACTGTAATAGCTTGATTGCCCAAGGAGAAAGGGTAGATAGGGAATTTGATGTTAACGCTGTCTGGAGGCGTATGTCCCACTTTAATGAATTTCACGCCAGTGGAAATCATACATACTTAGATATAGACAGAGCTGAACTCCGGGTGATTCATAGATTCTTAGCAAACACAATTACACAAAGGGGTAGGAATAAGGAGAAATTGACCGTAAATGATTTGTTCTACCTCAAGTGTATTAGAGACCCGAGGAGTTTCGTTAACATTCCCTATTGTGTTGGTTATTATCTCGCTAATGTAGTTTCGGGGATGAAATCGGGGAGTATTATAGGTGGTGGTATTTTCATTACTCTCATTGGAGAGTATTTAGGTGTAGATAAGCACCAAGGGGGTCCAATGAACGAAATAGAGGACGGAGGTGAAACCATAAGTTCAAACCTTTATCACGGTGCAAGGGTATTATTGATGAGACGTGGTCGGGTATATAGATACGAGGGACCTCAGCGACAGGTAGAGAGAGGTTCGGATGATGAGATGGAGGAGGCGAACAACATTATAGGAGTTGTTCGGGAGACTGCTCTTGATTTAGGCATTCGTATGGAGGATGAATACATGACGAACTATGATAGGCATATGCAGTACGAGGCATGGCAACGCCGGAATGACTACGAGCATTCCCGGCAACGAGAGCATGACCGATGGGATTATCATCAACGCCAAATTATAAGTCAGTTGCAGCCTGGTGAGATGTATTATCCGACCCGACCCGCATACTATCCCGCACATCAGCCAGAGATGAGACCACCCTATGATTCATATGATTATGACACAGCATACCAGTACACCTATAATCAGCCATGGAACCCGGACGCGAACATGAATTGGGATCCATATCCTAATTTTCCTCCTAACCCACCTCCTGATCAGTAGAGATAAGTTGGTAATTTTTATTATTTTAAACACTTAACATTTCTATTACGTTTATGTAATGTTTGATATTTCTATTATTATTGTGTACTAATATTTTTCTTATAGTTTGAAAGTGGGATGCCAAAGTTCCATTTCAAATTTCATGTATGATTATATTTGTATTGTATGTATTCTATTTTATGCACAAAACAGGGTGAAACAACGCGTTTTCAAAGACTGGCATTAAGTTCAGCAAAAGCAAGTAATTTTGACGACAATGATGCAAAATGTATGTGAAATAACAACAAGACGGAATGAACAAATGACGTGCACCATTTATCATTCAGCAAACAAACGCCAATATATTTGGAAACTTTGGTAAAAATTTAATCATTTTCACACAAATCACCCTCAATAATTTAAATTGTTACTGATTTCTTGCAAATGAGGGCATTGCAAGATCTTAAGTGTGGGAAGGGATTAAATTCTTTCGGATTTTAAAATTTTTATATTAAACACTTGGTTACCATTAAAAATACTAGTAAAGCAGTAGTTGTATTAGAATCTAGTGCTCTCTGATAAAAAGAACAGCCCTAGTCTTATATACTGACTACCCAATTCTAGTAAAATTTTTCAATTAAATGAATTAAAATCATGTTTATACATATTTATGAACGATAAAACTAGGTTTCAAACACCGAAATTATTGTTACCTCGGAAAGGACATAAATTGAGAAACAAACTAAAATGTTAAAATTCATTTAAAATGGAATAGAGGACGATAAAAAGAAAAATAAAAAGCCAAGTGTGGGAAAATTTACCAAGTTATTTTAAACATATGTCACATATATCTGTAACAAATAACTAAAAATACTTTTGCTTTGGACTAAACTAAACTGTTTTACCCGATGAAAGAAAATAAGAGATGGATCTACACGATGAATCAATTCCATCATTAAAAGGAAGTAAAGTCTTCCGAAAAAGACACGCGCTTCTTGATTTAGGTCATGAAGTTGTCGTCCAGACCAGCTGTAGGTTGACGAAAAATCTAGAAAAGTCATCACTAAAATCAGCAGGAAATCCACGGACCTCAGCATTAAACAGGGTCGCCAAGTGGTCAGATTTATCCTAACCATGAGAAGGATTTATCTCGTACAATGGGGAGGCACCGTGCAAATTAGCTGGATAAGACTAATGAATCAGATCCCCAGAAAGGATAATCTCCTTAAAGATTAAAAATCAGCTTTTAAGACTGATATTACTCAATCCTAGAGATTGACCTTAAAGATTGAGAATTACAAACTCATGGAATTCAATGATATCTAAACTCGAGCTTAAACGAGAAAATATTTTGATCAAAATTATAAACCGATTTGTTTTCTGAAAACCCTATTTTCAATGCGTTCATTACCATTGAACGTAAAATCCTAGGAATTCACCTAGAATTCATTAGGTCACCTGAACCAAATCGGGTGTCAACCGTAAGAACGGTGGTTGCATAGCATGGTCAAAGACAGGACCTTGTGCCAGACCGACAAATTATAAGGGTGAGCTTTACTATTGCTCCTACCAAGGATAGTAATTGCGTCCGACACGTTATAGACCATAATCAAAAGCATGTCACGGGACATTGCCTTAAACAGTTGCTTGTTCAACGCTTTCCTTTACAAACCGGACGGTAGTTTGCCGAAAGGTAATATACGGGACAAGTAAACTGGACGTGTTGCTTTCCAAATACAAGGTTAGCAAGTGGGTGACACAAAACCGCAAGTTTTGAGCTAAAATTTTCAAATCTGAAACCCACCAAACCCACAAAAATATTTTGCAAACACCGGTAAAGGGTTATTCCGGAAAACTTATCTAGGGTAAAAACTAGATTTCAAAAGATCAAATGTTTTCATAAAGATCCAATTTCCTTAATGGATCTAAATTTTTATAGTCATGTGGGACTGTAAACCATATCGTCACTACCATTGTTTATACCGCCGTATAGAAATCACTGATGTACAAAGTATGAAGAATAAAGAAGTGATTCTAGTATTTCAAGACAATGTTGCTTGAGGACAAGCAACGCTCAAGTGTGGGAATATTTGATAATGCTAAAAACGAACATATATTTCATAGCATTATTCCTCAAGAAAGACAAGCTTTTAGTTGCAATTGTTCTATTTACAAGTGATATTCGTTTAAATAATAAAAGGTGAAGACAAAAGGCAGATTCGACAAATTGAAGACAAAAAGGTCCAAAGAGCTAAAAAGTACAAGATACAATCAAAAAGGTTCAAAATATTGATGAGGAACGTCTCAAAATGACAAGAGTACAAGTTACAAGACGCAAAGTACACGATATAAAATAATACGCAAGGACGTCCGAAAATCCGGAACCGGGACCTGAGCCAAGAAGAAACGCCCGACGCAACGGACCAAAAATATCTAGTCTACTATGCACAAGAATATAATATAATATATATATAATTATATATAATTATATATTATATATATTATTATTATTATATTACGTCGGCAAGAAGAAAACAAAAGTAGTTGGCTGAATCCAGGGTGGCCATGCGACTCGCATGGCCAGAAGCACAAAACCATGCGAGTCGCATGGTGTGAGATTGCTGGTCAGGTCCTATAAATAGCCAGTTTTCTGACGAGTTATAATCATCATTTTTTTTCTTCTCTTCATACGAAGTAATATATTTATATTTATAATTTATATTTTAATTTTAATTATAATTCTAATAATAAGGGTATGTTAGCAAATGTTGTAAGGGTATAAGTCGAAATTCTGTCCGTGTAACGCTACGCTATTTTTAATCATTGTAAGTTATGTTCAACCTTTTTATATTAATGTCTCGTAGCTAAGTTATTATTATGCTTATTTAAAACGAAGTAATCATGATGTTGGGCTAATTATTAAAATTGGGTAATTGGGCTTTGTACCATAATTGGGGTTTGGACAAAAGAACGACACTTGTGGAAACTAGGCTATGGGCTATTAATGGGCTTTATATTTGTTTAACTAAATGAAAGTTTGTTAATGTTAATATAAAGATTTACAATTGGGCGTCCCTATAAATTACCATATAAACTCGATCGGACACGATGGGCGGGGTATTTATATGTACGAATAATCGTTCATTTAACCGGACACGGGAATGGATTAATAGCCACTAGAATAATTAAAACAGGGGTGAAATTACATTCAAGGGTAATTGGTGTAATTGTTAACAAAGTAGTAAAACCTTGGTTTACACGCAGTCGATAACCTGGTGTATTCATTAAACAAAGTATTAAAACCTTGTTACAATTCGAATCCCCAATTAGTTGGAATATTTATCTTCGGGTATAATAATAATTTGACAAGGACACTTGCAATTTATATTTATGACTGATGGACTGTTATGGACAAAAACCAGACGGACATATTGAATAATCCAGGACAAAGGACAATTAACCCATGGGCATAAAACTAAAATCAACACGTCAAACATCATGATTACGGAAGTTTAAATAAGCATAATTCTTTTATTTCATATTTAATTTCCTTTATTTTATATTTAATTGCACTTCTAATTATCGCACTTTTATTTATTGTTATTTTATCGCATTTTTAATTATCGTACTTTTAATTATCGCAATTTAATTTTATCGCATTTTTATTATTCGCAATTTCATTATCGTTATTTACTTTACGCTTTAATTTAAAGTCTTGTATTTATTTTATATTTTACATTAGGTTTTAACTGTGACTAAAGTTTTAAAATCGACAAACCGGTCATTAAACGGTAAAAACCCCCCTTTATAATAATAATATTACTTATATATATATTTGTATTTTTAATAAAAGTAAACTAATATAGCGTTGAGCTTTGCTTAAAGATCTCCCTGTGGAACGAACCGGACTTACTAAAAACTACACTACTGTACGATTAGGTACACTGCCTATAAGTGTTGTAGCAAGGTTTAAGTATATCCATTCTATAAATAAATAAATATCTTGTGTAAAATTGTATCGTATTTAATAGTATTTTCCTAGTAAAATATAAGCTATTTTATATACACCTCGCGAAACATCAATCATATATCTCTAGAAACTTGGCAAAACGAACCAAAATCGAACAAGAAGAAACGAGCGAGTCGGAATAAGATAGTTATATTCGTGTGGTGTAATATATGTAATATAGTGTGCTTATGCTTTATGATATATGTAAAAATTGCTTGTATTAATAAGTATTTTTTTTATGAATCTAACTCTTGTCTATTTTACAGTATAAAAATACAAAATGGATAGACAACCCAATATTTTAAGAGACCTACCCGGAGACATGATTGATGAAATCTTGTCTAGAGTCGGTCAGAATTCCTCGGCACAACTATTTAAGGCGAGATCAGTTTGTAAGACATTCGAAGAACGTTCCAAGAATGACTTGGTTTATAAAAGGCTTTCGTTCGGAAGATGGCGGATATCACATTGGGAAATCCATAAGTTACGATGTGTTTACTTTGACGCATATATTGCGGGGAACCCAAATGCTATTTTACGCAACGGGTTAAGAAATTATTTTGACTCAGTATATCCGAATATAGGACTTCGTGATTTAGAAAAAGCGGCTAACATGCAACATAAAGAAGCATGTTATGCTTACGGGTTAGTAATGTTCGCTTCTCACCAAAGTGAGAACAAGAACATCGGGCTACAACTATTAAACAAAACTTTCCAACAAGTAACGGAGTCGGTAATTGGGATAAGAAATGAGGTTTTTAGGTTATTACGAGACTGTTGGTCATTACGTAACTCTCGTCCCTTTGACGATGTTACAACACGCTGTCTTATCAACGGCCATAACGGTTATGTTCCACAAGACCAAGGATGGGAAGTAGTCCTAGTAAAACCAGAATGCATGACTTGTTTCTGGACGTATGAATTACGTGTCTTTATTGCCTTTGCTCAACGACTTGTGTACTAGCTAGAATTATCTTCACAACTATCTTGTATCAAAGTTATTGTGTGCTATATTTCATGCTTTATGTAAAATAAGCGGTATTGTAAGTTTGTAAAATATTGTATAAAAGTTTGAACGTGAAATATTATTACAATCAGTTTTTCATATAGAATTGTAGTAGTTGAATTGTATATTAGCTACTAAGTATGAACTTAACGGGTAGGTACTACCCGAATTTAAACTTATAAAATGCTAATATGAAGAAAAAGCTTTTATAAATGAGTTCATATTATGCTACGAAATACTATTAACTACTCTTAATATTCTGTATGATTAACTTGTTCCATTTGACTATTTTGAAGGAAATGGCACCGACTACTCGACACACCGTGAATATGAATGAAGAGGAATTCCGTACTTTTCTAGCTTCAAACATAGCCGCGGTACAGGCTGCGCTACATACCAACAATAACCTTGGATCTGGCAGTACATGAAATCGTGTAGGATGCACCTGCAAAGAATTCACTGCCTGCAAACCTTTGGAATTTGATGGAACCGAAGGAGCGATCGGATTGAAACGGTGGACCGAGAAGGTCGAATCGGTGTTTGCCATAAGTAAGTGTACTGAAGAGGACAAAGTGAAGTACGCTACGCATACCTTCACAGGTTCTGCGTTAACATGGTGGAATACCTATCTAGAGCAAGTGGGACAAGATGATGCGTACGCACTACCGTGGTCAGCATTCAAGCACTTGATGAACGAGAAGTACCGTCCCAGAACCGAGGTCAATAAGCTCAAGACAGAACTTAGAGGGTTACGAACCCAGGGATTTGATATTACTACGTACGAAAGACGATTCACAGAATTGTGCCTATTGTGTCCGGGAGCATTCGAAGATGAGGAAGAGAAGATCGACGCATTTGTGAAAGGATTACCGGAAAGAATCCAAGAAGATATAAGTTCACACGAGCCCGCCTCCATACAACAGGCATGTAGAATGGCTCACAAACTAGTGAACCAGATTGAAGAAAGAATTAAAGAACAGACTGCTGAAGAGGCCAATGTGAAGCAAGTCAAAAGAAAGTGGGAGGAAAACGGTGATAAGAATCACCAATACAACAACAACAGCAATTACAACAATAATCGCAACAATTATCCCAACAATCGCAACATCAATCGCAACTACAACAAACGGCCCAACAACAACAACAACAACAACAACAACAACAACAACAGCAACTACAACAATCATCCCAACAACAATAATAACCGCAACAACAACAACAATCAGAAGCAGCTATGCCAAAGGTGTGAAAAGTATCACTCGGGGTTCTGCACCAAATTTTGCAACAAGTGTAAAAGAAATGGTCATAGCGCGGCGAAGTGTGAGGTCTACGGACCAGGGGTTAATAGAACGAAAGGAACAAATGGTGTCGGAATGAGTAATGGCGGAGCAAGTAGTGTCGGAGCAAGTTATGCCAATGTAGTTTGTTATAAATGTGGAAAACCGGGCCACATTATTAGAAATTGCCCGAACCAGGAGAACACGAATGGACAAGGCCGCGGAAGAGTTTTCAATATTAATGCGGCAGAGGCACAGGAAGACCCGGAGCTTGTTACGGGTACGTTTCTTATTGACAATAAATCTGCTTACGTTTTATTTGATTCGGGTGCGGATAGAAGCTATATGAGTAGAGATTTTTGTGCTAAATTAAGTTGTCCATTGACGCCTTTGGATAGTAAATTTTTACTCGAATTAGCAAATGGTAAATTAATTTCAGCAGATAATATATGTCGGAATCGAGAAATTAAACTGGTTAGCGAAACATTTAAGATTGATTTGATACCAGTAGAGTTAGGGAGTTTTGATGTGATAATCGGTATGGACTGGTTGAAAGAGGTGAAAGCAGAGATCGTTTGTTACAAAAATGCAATTCGCATTATACGAGAAAAAGGAAAACCCTTAATGGTGTACGAAGAAAAGGGCAACACGAAGCTACATCTTATTAGTAATTTGAAGGCACAAAAACTAATAAGAAAAGGTTGCTATGCTGTTCTAGCACACGTCGATAAAGTACAAACTGAAGAAAAGAGCATCAATGATGTTCCCATTGCAAAAGAATTTCCCGATGTATTTCCGAAAGAATTACCGGGATTACCCCCACATCGATCCGTTGAATTTCAAATAGATCTTGTACCAGGAGCTGCACCAATAGCTCGTGCTCCTTACAGACTCGCACCCAGCGAGATGAAAGAACTGCAAAGCCAATTACAAGAACTTTTAGAGCGTGGTTTCATTCGACCAAGCACATCACCGTGGGGAGCTCCTGTTTTGTTTGTCAAGAAGAAAGATGGTACATTCAGGTTGTGTATCGACTACCGAGAGTTGAACAAACTTACCATCAAGAACCGCTACCCACTACCGAGAATCGATGACTTATTTGATCAACTACAAGGCTCGTCTGTTTATTCAAAGATTGACTTACGTTCCGGGTATCATCAAATGCGGGTGAAAGAAGATGATATTCCAAAGACTGCTTTCAGAACACGTTACGGTCATTACGAGTTTATGGTCATGCCGTTTGGTTTAACTAATGCACCAGCTGTGTTCATGGACCTTATGAACCGAGTGTGTGGACCATACCTTGACAAGTTTGTCATTGTTTTCATTGATGACATACTTATTTACTCAAAGAATGACCAAGAACACGGTGAACATTTGAGAAAGGTGTTAGAAGTATTGAGGAAGGAAGAATTGTACGCTAAGTTTTCAAAGTGTGCATTTTGGTTGGAAGAAGTTCAATTCCTCGGTCACATAGTGAACAAAGAAGGTATTAAGGTGGATCCGGCAAAGATAGAAACTGTTGAAAAGTGGGAAACCCCAAAAACTCCGAAACACATACGCCAGTTTTTAGGACTAGCTGGTTACTACAGAAGGTTCATCCAAGACTTTTCCAGAATAGCAAAACCCTTGACTGCATTAACGCATAAAGGGAAGAAATTTGAATGGAATGATGAACAAGAGAAAGCGTTTCAGTTATTGAAGAAAAAGCTAACTACGGCACCTATATTGTCATTGCCTGAAGGGAATGATGATTTTGTGATTTATTTTGACGCATCAAAGCAAGGTCTCGGTTGTGTATTAATGCAACAAACGAAGGTGATTGCTTATGCGTCTAGACAATTGAAGATTCACGAACAAAATTATACGACGCATGATTTGGAATTAGGCGCGGTTGTTTTTGCATTAAAGACTTGGAGGCACTACTTATATGGGGTCAAAAGTATTATATATACCGACCACAAAAGTCTTCAACACATATTTAATCAGAAACAACTGAATATGAGGCAGCGTAGGTGGATTGAATTGTTGAATGATTACGACTTTGAGATTCGTTACCACCCGGGGAAGGAAAATGTGGTAGCCGACGCCTTGAGCAGGAAGGACAGAGAACCCATTCGAGTAAAATCTATGAATATAATGATTCATAATAACCTTACTACTCAAATAAAGGAGGCGCAACAAGGAGTTTTAAAAGAGGGAAATTTAAAGGATGAAATACCCAAAGGATCGGAGAAACATCTTAATATTCGGGAAGACGGAACCCGGTATAGGGCTGAAAGGATTTGGGTACCAAAATTTGGAGATATGAGAGAAATGGTACTTAGAGAAGCTCATAAAACCAGATACTCAATACATCCTGGAACGGGGAAGATGTACAAGGATCTCAAGAAACATTTTTGGTGGCCGGGTATGAAAGCCGATGTTGCTAAATACGTAGGAGAATGTTTGACGTGTTCTAAGGTCAAAGCTGAGCATCAGAAACCATCAGGTCTACTTCAACAACCCGAAATCCCGGAATGGAAATGGGAAAACATTACCATGGATTTCATCACTAAATTGCCAAGGACTGCAAGTGGTTTTGATACTATTTGGGTAATAGTTGATCGTCTCACCAAATCAGCACATTTCCTGCCAATAAGAGAAGATGACAAGATGGAGAAGTTAGCACGACTGTATTTGAAGGAAGTCATCTCCAGACATGGAATACCAATCTCTATTATCTCTTATAGGGATGGCAGATTTATTTCAAGATTCTGGCAGACATTACAGCAAGCATTAGGAACTCGTCTAGACATGAGTACTGCCTATCATCCACAAACTGATGGGCAGAGCGAAAGGACGATACAAACGCTTGAAGACATGCTACGAGCATGTGTTATTGATTTCGGAAACAGTTGGGATCGACATCTACCATTAGCAGAATTTTCCTACAACAACAGCTACCATTCAAGCATTGAGATGGCGCCGTTTGAAGCACTTTATGGTAGAAAGTGCAGGTCTCCGATTTGTTGGAGTGAAGTGGGGGATAGACAGATTACGGGTCCGGAGATTATACAAGAAACTACCGAGAAGATCATCCAAATTCAACAACGGTTGAAAACCGCCCAAAGTCGACAAAAGAGCTACGCTGACATTAAAAGAAAAGATATAGAATTTGAAATTGGAGAGATGGTCATGCTTAAAGTTGCACCTTGGAAAGGCGTTGTTCGATTTGGTAAATGAGGGAAATTAAATCCAAGGTATATTGGACCATTCAAGATTATTGATCGTGTCGGACCAGTAGCTTACCGACTTGAGTTACCTCAACAACTCGCGGCTGTACATAACACTTTCCACGTCTCGAATTTGAAGAAATGTTTTGCTAAAGAAGATCTCACTATTCCGTTAGATGAAATCCAAATTAACGAAAAACTTCAATTCATCGAAGAACCCGTCGAAATAATGGATCGTGAGGTTAAAAGACTTAAGCAAAACAAGATACCAATTGTTAAGGTTCGATGGAATGCTCGTAGAGGACCCGAGTTCACCTGGGAGCGTGAAGATCAGATGAAGAAGAAATACCCGCATCTATTTCCAGAAGATTCGTCAACACCTTCAACAGCTTAAAATTTCGGGACGAAATTTATTTAACGGGTAGGTACTGTAGTGACCCGAACTTTTCCATGCTTATATATATTAATTGAGATTGATATTTACATGATTAAATGTTTCCAACCTGTTAAGCAATCAAACTTGTTAAGACTTGATTAATTGAAATATGTTTCATATAGACAATTGACCACCCAAGTTGACCGGTGATTCACGAACGTTAAAACTTGTAAAAACTATACGATGACATATATATGGTTATATATATAGTTAACATGTTTTTATTATAAGTATGTATCTCATTAGGTATTTTAACAATGAGTTATATAGATAAAAATGAGACTATTAATTTAAGAAACTCGAAAACGATATATATAACGATTATCGTTATAACAACGTCTTACTAGGTACATATGAATCATATTAAGATATTGATACACTTGGTTAATTATGTTAAATGATAAGTAAATATATTATTAAGTGTATTAACAATGAAATACATATGTAAAAAATAAGACTACTAACTTAATGATTTCGAAACGAGACATATATGTAACGATTATCGTTGTAACGACATTTAACTGTATATACATCATACTAAGATATATTATATATCATAATATCATGATAATATAACAATTTAACATCTCATTTGTTATAATAAACAATGGGTTAACAACATTTAACAAGATCGTTAACCTAAAGGTTTCAAAACAACATTTACATGTAACGACTAACGATGACTTAACGACTCAGTTAAAATGTATATACATGTAGTGTTTTAATATGTATTCATACACTTTTGAAAGACTTCAAGACACTTATCAAAATACTTCTACTTAACAAAAATGCTTACAATTACATCCTCGTTCAGTTTCATCAACAATTCTACTCGTATGTACCCGTATTCATACTCGTACAATACACAGCTTTTAGATGTATGTACTATTGGTATATACACTCCAATGATCAGCTCTTAGCAGCCCATGTGAGTCACCTAACACATGTGGGAACCATCATTTGGCAACTAGCATGAAATATCTCATAAAATTACAAAAATATGAGTAATCATTCATGACTTATTTACATGAAAACAAAATAACATATCCTTTATATCTAATCCATACACCAACGACCAAAAACACCTACAAACACTTTCATTCTTCAATTTTCTTCATCTAATTGATCTCTCTCAAGTTCTATCTTCAAGTTCTAAGTGTTCTTCATAAATTCCAAAAGTTCTAGTTTCATAAAATCAAGAATACTTTCAAGTTTGCTAGCTCACTTCCAATCTTGTAAGGTGATCATCCAACCTCAAGAAATCTTTGTTTCTTACAGTAGGTTATCATTCTAATACAAGGTAATAATCATATTCAAACTTTGGTTCAATTTCTATAACTATAACAATCTTATTTCAAGTGATGATCTTACTTGAACTTGTTTTCGTGTCATGATTCTGCTTCAAGAACTTCGAGCCATCCAAGGATCCATTGAAGCTAGATCCATTTTTCTCTTTTCCAGTAGGTTTATCCAAGGAACTTAAGGTAGTAATGATGTTCATAACATCATTCGATTCATACATATAAAGCTATCTTATTCGAAGGTTTAAACTTGTAATCACTAGAACATAGTTTAGTTAATTCTAAACTTGTTCGCAAACAAAAGTTAATCCTTCTAACTTGACTTTTAAAATAAACTAAACACATGTTCTATATCTATATGATATGCTAACTTAATGATTTAAAACCTGGAAACACGAAAAACACCGTAAAACCGGATTTACGCCGTCGTAGTAACACCGCGGGCTGTTTTGGGTTAGTTAATTAAAAACTATGATAAACTTTGATTTAAAAGTTGTTATTATGAGAAGATGATTTTTATTATGAACATGAAACTATATCCAAAAATTATGGTTAAACTCAAAGTGGAAGTATGTTTTCTAAAATGGTCATCTAGACGTCGTTCTTTCGACTGAAATGACTACCTTTACAAAAACGACTTGTAACTTATTTTTCCGACTATAAACCTATACTTTTTCTATTTAATTCATAAAATAGAGTTCAATATGAAACCATAGCAATTGGATTCACTCAAAGCGGATTTAAAATGAAGAAGTTATGGGTAAAACAAGATTGGATAATTTTTCTCATTTTAGCTACGTGAAAATTGGTAACAAATCTATTCCAACCATAACTTAATCAACTTGTATTGTATATTATGTAATCTTGAGATACCATAGACACGTATACAATGTTTTGACCTATCATGTCGACACATCTATATATATTTCGGAACAACCATAGACACTCTATATGTGAATGTTGGAGTTAGCTATACAGGGTTGAGGTTGATTCCAAAATATATATAGTTTGAGTTGTGATCAATACTGAGATACGTATACACTGGGTCGTGGATTGATTCAAGATAATATTTATCGATTTATTTATGTACATCTAACTGTGGACAACTAGTTGTAGGTTACTAACGAGGACAGCTGACTTAATAAACTTAAAACATCAAAATATATTAAAAGTGTTGTAAATATATTTTGAACATACTTTGATATATATGTATATATTGTTATAGGTTCGTAAATTAACCAGTGGCCAAGTCTTACTTCCCGACGAAGTAAAAATCTGTGAAAGTGAGTTATAGTCCCACTTTTAAAATCTAATATTTTTGGGATGAGAATACATGCAGGTTTTATAAATGATTTACAAAATAGACACAAGTACGTGAAACTACATTCTATGGTTGAATTATCGAAATCGAATATGCCCCTTTTTATTAAGTCTGGTAATCTAAGAATTAGGGAACAGACACCCTAATTGACGCGAATCCTAAAGATAGATCTATCGGGCCCAACAAGCCCCATCCAAAGTACCGGATGCTTTAGTACTTCGAAATTTATATCATATCCGAAGGGTGTCCCGGAATGATGGGGATATTCTTATATATGCATCTTGTTAATGTCGGTTACCAGGTGTTCACCATAGAATGATTTTTATCTCTATGTATGGGATGTGTATTGAAATATGAAATCTTGTGGTCTATTGTTACGATTTGATATATATAGGTTAAACCTATAACTCACCAACATTTTTGTTGACGTTTTAAGCATGTTTATTCTCAAGTGAATACTAAGAGCTTCCGCTGTCGCAAACTAAAATAAGGACGAGATTTGGAGTCCATGCTTGTATGATATTGTGTAAAAACTGCATTCAAGAAACTGATTTCGATGTAACATATTTGTATTGTAAACCATTATGTAATGGTCGTGTGTAAACAGGATATTTTAGATTATCATTATCTGATAATCTACGTAAAGCTTTTTAAACCTTTATTGATGAAATAAAGGTTATGGTTTGTTTTAAAAATGAATGCAGTCTTTGAAAAACGTCTCATATAGAGGTCAAAACCTCGCAACGAAATCAATTAATATGGAACGTTTTTAATCAATAAGAACGGGACATTTCATATCACATTGGGAAACCCATAAGTTACGATGTGTTTACTTTGATGCATATATTGCGGGGAACCCAAATGCTATTCTACGCAACGGGTTAAGAAATTATTTTGACTCAATGTATCCGAATATAGGACTTCATGATTTAGAAAAAGCAGCTAACATGCAACATAAAGAAGCATGCTATGCTTACGGGTTAGTAATGTTCGCTTCTCACCAAAGTGAGAAAAAGAACATCGGGCTACAACTATTAAACAAAACGTTCCTACAAGTGACGGAGTCGGTAATTGGGGTAAGAAATGAGGTTTTTAGGTTATTGCGAGACTGTTGGTCATTACATAACCCTCGTCCCTTTGACGACGTTACAACACGCTGTCTTATCAACGGCCATAACGGTTATATTCCACAAGACCAAGGATGGGAAGTAGTCCTAATAAAACCAGAATGCATGACTTGTTTCTGGACGTATGAATTACGTGTCTTTATTGCCTTTGCTGAACGACTTGTGTACTAGCTAGAATTATCTTCACAACTATCTTGTATCAAAGTTATTGTGTGCTATATTTCATGCTTTATGTAAAATAAGCGGTATTGTAAGTTTGTAAAATATTGTATAAAAGTTTGAACGCGAAATATTATTATAATCAGTTTTTCATATAGAATTGTAGTAGTTGAATTGTATATTAGCTACTAAGTATGAACTTAACGGGTAGGTACTACCCGAATTTAAACTTATAAAACGCTAATATGAAGAAAAAGCTTTTATAAATGAGTTCATATTATGCTACGAAATACTATTAACTACTCTTAATATTCTGTATGATTAACTTGTTCCATTTGACTATTTTGAAGGAAATGGCACCGACTACTCGACACACCGTGAATATGAATGAAGAGGAATTCCGTACTTTTCTAGCTTCAAACATAGCCGCAGTACAGGCTGCGCTACATACCAACAATAACCTTGGATCTAGCAGTACAGGAAATCGTGTAGGATGCACCTACAAAGAATTCACTGCCTGCAAACCTTTGAAATTTGATGGAACTGAAGAACCGATCGGATTGAAACGGTGGACCGAGAAGGTCGAGTCGGTATTTGCCATAAGTAAGTGTACTGAAGAGGACAAAGTGAAGTACGCTACGCATACCTTCACAGGTCCTGCATTAACATGGTGGAATACCTATCTAGAGCAAGTGGGACAAGATGATGCGTACGCACTACCGTGGTCAGCATTCAAGCACTTGATGAACGAGAAGTACCATCCCAGAACCGAGGTCAATAAGCTCAAGACAGAACTTAGAGGGTTACGAACCCAAGGATTTGATATTACCACGTACGAAAGACGATTCACAGAATTGTGCCTATTGTGTCCGGGAGCGTTCGAAGATGAGGAAGAGAAGATCGACGCGTTTGTGAAAGGATTACCGGAAAGAATCCAAGAAGATATAAGTTCACATGAGCCCGCCTCCATACAACAGGCATGTAGAATGGCTCACAAACTAGTGAACCAGATTGAGGAAAGAATTAAAGAACAGACGGCTGAAGAGGCCAATGTGAAGCAAGTCAAAAGAAAGTGGGAGGAAAACGGTGATAAGAATCACCAATACAACAACAGCAATTACAATAATAATCGCAACAATTATCCCAACAATCGCAACATCAATCGCAACTACAACAAACGGCCCAACAACAACAACAAAAACAACAACAACAACATCAACAACAACAGCAACTACAACAATCATCCCAACAACAATAACAACCGCAACAACAACAACAATCAGAAGTAGCTATGCCAAAGGTGTGAAAAGTATCACTCGGGGTTCTGCACCAAATTTTGCAACAAGTGTAAAAGAAATGGTCATAGCGCGGCGAAGTGTGAGGTCTACGGACCAGGGGTTAATAGAACAAAAGGAACAAATGGTGTCGGAACGAGTAATGGCAGAGCAAGTAGTGTCGGAGCAAGTTATGCCAATGTAGTTTGTTATAAATGTGGAAAACCGGGCCACATTATTAGAAATTGCCCGAACCAGGAGAACACGAATGGACAAGGCCGCGGAAGAGTTTTCAATATTAATGCGGCAGAGGCACAGGAAGACCCGGAGCTTGTTACGGGTACGTTTCTTATTGACAATAAATCTGCTTACGTTTTATTTGATTCAGGTGCGGATAGAAGCTATATGAGTAGATATTTTTGTGCTAAATTAAGTTGTCCATTGACGCCGTTGGATAGTAAATTTTTACTCGAATTAGCAAACGGTAAATTAATTTCAGCAGATAATATATGCCGGAATCGAGAAATTAAACTGGGTAGCGAAATATTTAAGATTGATTTGATACCAGTAGAGTTAGGGAGTTTTGATGTAATAGTTGGCATGGACTGGCTGAAGAAGGTGAAAGCAGAGATCGTATGTTATAAAAATGCAATTCGCATTATATGAGAAGAAGGAGAACCCTTAATGGTGTACGGAGAAAAGGGCAACATGAAGCTACATCTTATTAGTAATTTGAAGGCACAAAAACTAATAAGAAAAGGTTGCTATGCTGTTCTAGCACACGTCGAGAAAGTACAAACTGAAGAAAAGAGCATCAATGATGTTCCCATCGCAAAAGAATTTCTCGATGTATTTCTGAATGAATTACCGGGACTACCTCCACATCGATCTATTGAATTTCAAATAGATCTTGTACCAGGATCTGCACCAATAGCTCGTGCTCCTTATAGACTCGCACCCAGCGAGATGAAAGAACTACAAAGCCAACTGCAAGAACTATTAGAACGTGGTTTCATTCGACCAAGCACATCACCATGGGGAGCTCCTGTTTTGTTTATCAAGAAGAAGGATGGTACATTTAGGTTGTGTATTGACTACAGAGAGTTGAACAAACTTACCATCAAAAACCGTTATCCACTGCCGAGAATTGATGACTTATTTGATCAACTACAAGGCTCGTCGGTTTATTCGAAGATCGATTTACGTTCTGGATATCATCAAATGCGAGTAAAGGAGGATGATATTCCAAAAACTGCTTTTAGGACGCGTTATGGTCATTACGAGTTTATGGTTATGCCGTTTGGATTGACTAACGCACCAGCTGTGTTCATGGACCTTATGAACCGAGTGTGTGGGCCATATCTTGAAAAGTTTGTCATTGTTTTCATCGATGACATACTTATTTACTCAAAGAATGATCAAGAGCACGAAGAACATTTAAGAAAAGTGCTAGAAGTATTGAGGAAAGAAAAACTGTACGCTAAGTTTTCAAAGTGTGCATTTTGGTTGGAAGAAGTTCAATTCCTCGGTCACATAGTGAACAAAGAAGGTATCCAGGTGGACCCGGCAAAGATCGAAACCGTTGAAAAGTGGGAAACCCCAAAAACTCCGAAGCATATACGTCAATTTTTAGGATTGGCTGGTTACTACAGAAGATTCATCCAAGATTTCTCCAAAATAGCAAAACCCTTGACTGCATTAACGCATAAAGGGAAGAAATTTGAATGGAAGGATGAACAAGAGAAGGCGTTTCAATTATTGAAGAAAAAGCTAACTACGGCACCTATATTGTCATTGCCTGAAGGGAATGATGATTTTGTGATTTATTGTGACGCATCAAAGCAAGGTCTCGGTTGTGTATTAATGCAACGAACGAAGGTGATTGCTTATGCGTCTAGACAATTGAAGATTCACAAGCAAAATTATACGACTCATGATTTGGAATTAGGCGCGGTTGTTTTTGCATTAAAGACTTGGAGGCACTACTTATATGGGGTCAAAAGTATTATATATACCGACCACAAAAGTCCTCAACACATATTTAATCAGAAACAACTGAATATGAGGCAGCATAGGTGGATTGAATTGTTGAATGATTACGACTTTGAGATTCGTTACCACCCGGGGAAGGCAAATGTGGTAGCCGACGCCTTGAGCAGAAAGGACAGAGAACCCATTCGAGTAAAATCTATGAATATAATGATTCACACTAACCTTACTACTCAAATAAAGGAGGCACAACAAGGAGTTTTAAAAGGGGGAAATTTAAAGGATGAAATACCCAAAGGATCGGAGAAGCATCTTAATATTCGGGAAGACGGAACCCGGTATAGGGCTGAAAGAATTTGGGTACCAAAATTTGGAGATATGAGAGAAATGGTACTTAGAGAAGCAAATAAAACCAGATACTCAATACATCCTGGAACGGGGAAGATGTACAAGGATCTTAAGAAACATTTTTTGTGGCCAGGTATGAAAGCCGATATTGCTAAATATGTAGGAGAATGTTTGACGTGTTCTAAGGTCAAAGATGAACATCAGAAACCATCAGGTCTACTACAACAACCTGAAATCCCGGAATGGAAATGGGAAAACATTACCATGAATTTCATTACTAAATTGCCAAGGACTGCAAGTGGTTATGATACTATTTGGGCAATAGTTGATCGTCTCACCAAGTCAGTACACTTCCTGCCAATAAGAGAACATGACAAGATGGAGAAGTTAGCACGACCGTATTTGAAGGAAGTAGTCTCCAGACATGGAATACCAATCTCTGTTATCTCTGATAGGGATGGCAGATTTATTTCAAGATTCTGGCAGACATTATAGCAAGCATTAGGAACTCGTCTAGACATGAGTACTGCCTATCATCCACAAACTGATGGGCAGAGCAAAAGGACAATACAAACACTTGAAGACATGCTACGAGCTCGTGTTATTGATTTCGGAAACAGTTGGGATCGACATCTACCGTTAGCAGAATTTTCCTACAACAACAGCTACCATTCAAGCATTGAGATGGCGCCGTTTGAAGCACTTTATGGTAGAAAGTGCAGGTCTCCGATTTGTTGGAGTGAAGTGGGGGATAGACAGATTACGGGTCCGGAGATAATACAAGAAACTACCGATAAAATCATCCAAATTCAACAAAGATTGAAAACCGCCCAGAGTCGACAAAAGAGCTACGCGGACAGTAAAAGAAAAGATATAGAGTTTGAAATTGGAGAAATGGTCATGCTTAAGGTTTCACCTTGGAAAGGCGTTGTTCGATTTGGTAAACGGGGAAAACTAAATCCAAGGTACATTGGACCATTCAAGATTATAGATCGTGTCGGACCAGTAGCTTACCAACTGGAGCTACCTCAACAACTCGCAGCTGTACATAACACTTTGCACATCTCAAATTTAAAGAAATGTTTTGCTAAAGAAGATCTCACTATTCCGTTAGACGAAATCCAAATCAATGAAAAACTTCAATTCATTGAAGAACCCGTCGAAATAATGGATCGTGAGGTTAAGAGACTTAAACAAAACAAGATACCGACTGTTAAGGTTTGATGGAATGCTCGTAGAGGACCTGAGTTCACCTGGGAGTGTGAAGATCAGATGAAGAAGAAATACCCGCATTTATTTCCAGAAGATACGTCAACACCTCCAACTGCTTAAAATTTCGGGACGAAATTTATTTAACTGGTAGGTACCGTAGTGACCCGAACTTTTCCATGTTTATATATATATATTAAATGAAATTGTTATTTACATGATTAAGTGTTTCCAACATGTTAAGCGATCAAACTTGTTAAGACTTGATTAATTGAAATAGGTTTCATATAGACAATTGACCACCCAAGTTGACCAGTGATTCACGAACGTTAAAACTTGTAAAACTATACGATGACATATATATGGCTATATATATAGTTAACATGATTTTATTATAAGTATGTATCTCATTAGGTATTTTAACAATGAGTTATATACATAAAAATGAGACTATTAATTTAAGAAACTCGAAAACGATATATATAACGATTATCGTTATAACAACGTCTTACTAGGTACATATGAATCATATTAAGATATTGATACACTTGGTTAATTATGTTAAATGATAAGTAAATATATTATTAAGTATATTAACAATGAAATACATATGTAAAAATAAGACTACTAACTTAATGATTTCGAAACGAGACATATATGTAACGATTATCGTTGTAACAACATTTAACTGTATATATATCATACTAAGATATATTATATATCATAATATCATGATAATATAACAATTTAACATCTCATTTGTTATAATAAACAATGGGTTAACAACATTCAACAAGATCGTTAACCTAAAGGTTTCAAAACAACATTTACATGTAACGACTAATGATGACTTAACGACTCAGTTAAAATGTATATACATGTAGTGTTTTAATATTTATTCATACACTTTTGAAAGACTTCAAGACACTTATCAAAATACTTCTACTTAACAAAAATGCTTACAATTACATCCTCGTTCAGTTTCATCAACAATTCTACTCGTATGCACCCGTATTCGTACTCGTACAATACACAACTTTTAGATGTATGTACTATTGGTATATACACTCCAATGATCAGCTCTTAGAAGCCCATGTGAGTCACCTAACACATGTGGGAACCATCATTTGGCAACTAGCATGAAATATCTCATAAAATTACAAAAATATGAGTAATCATTCATGACTTATTTACATGAAAACAAAATTACATATCCTTTATATCTAATCCATACACCAACGACCAAAAACACCTACAAACACTTTCATTCTTCAATTTTCTTCATTTAATTGATCTCTCTCAAGTTCTATCTTCAAGTTCTAAGTGTTCTTCATAAATTCCAAAAGTTCTAGTTTCATAAAATCAAGAATACTTCCAAGATTGCAAGTTTACTTCCAAGTTTTCTAAATCCATTCCAAGTAATCATCCAAGATCAAGAAACCTTTGTTACTTACAGTAGGTTATCTTTCTAATACAAGGTAATAATCATATTCAAACTTTAATTCAATTTCTATAACTATAACAATCTTATTTCGAGTGGAAATCTTACTTGAAATTGTTTTCGTGTCATGATTCTGCTTCAAGAACTTTCAAGCCATCCAAGGATCCTTTGAAGCTAGATCTATTTTTCTCATTTCCAGTAGATTTATCCAAGGAACTTGAGGTAGTAATTATGTTCATAACATCATTCGATTCATACATATAAAGCTATCTTATTCGAAGGGTTAAACTTGTAATCACTAGAATATAGTTTAGTTAATTCTAAACTTGTTCGCAAATAAAAGTTAATCCTTCTAACTTGACTTTTAAAATCAACTAAACAGATGTTCTATATCTATATGATATGCTAACTTAATGATTTAAAACCTGGAAACACGAAAAACACCGTAAAACCGGATTTACGCCGTCGTAGTAACACCGCTGGCTGTTTTGGGTTAGTTAATTAAAAACTATGATAAACTTTGATTTAAAAGTTGTTATTCTGGAAAAATGATTTTTATTATGAACATGAAACTATATCCAAAAATTATGGTTAAACTCAAAGTGGAAGTATGTTTTCTAAAATGATCATCTAGACGTCGTTCTTTCGACTGAAATGACTACCTTTACAAAAACGACTTATAAATTATTTTTCCGACTATAAACCTATACTTTTTCTGTTTAGATTCATAAAATAGAGTTCAATATGAAACCATAGCAATTTGATTCACTCAAAACGGATTTAAAATGAAGAAGTTATGGGTAAAACAAGATTGGATAATTTTTCTCATTTTAGCTACGTGAAAATTGGTAACAAATCTATTTCAACCATAACTTAATCAACTTGTATTGTATATTATGTAATCTTGAGATACCATAGACACGTATACAATGTTTCGACCTATCATGTCGACACATCTATATATATTTCGGAACAACCATAGACATTCTATATGTGAATGTTGGAGTTAGCTATACCGGGTTGAGGTTGATTCCAAAATATATATAGTTTGAGTTGTGATCAATACTGAGATACGTATACACTGGGTCATGGATTGATTCAAGATAATATTTATCGATTTATTTCTGTACATCTAACTGTGGACAACTAGTTGTAGGTTACTAACGAGGACAGCTGACTTAATAAACTTAAAACATCAAAATATATTAAAAGTGTTGTAAATATATTTTGAACATACTTTGATATATATGTATATATTGTTATAGATTCGTGAATCAACCAGTGGCCAAGTCTTACTTTCCGACGAAGTAAAAATCTGTGAAAGTGAGTTATAGTCCCACTTTTAAAATCTAATATTTTTGGGATGAGAATACATGCAGGTTTTATAAATGATTTACAAAATAGACACAAGTACGTGAAACTACATTCTATGGTTGAAATATCGAAATCGAATATGCCCCTTTTTATTAAGTCTGGTAATCTAAGAATTAGGGAACAGACACCTTAATTGACGCGAATCATAAATATAGATCTATTGGGCCTAACAAACCCCATCCAAAGTACCGGATGCTTTAGTACTTCGAAATTTATATCATATCCGAAGGGTGTCCCGGAATGATGGAGATATTCTTATATATGCATCTTGTTAATGTCGATTACCAGGTGTTCACCATATGAATGATTTTTATCTCTATGTATGGAATGTGTATTGAAATATGAAATCTTGTGGTCTATTGTTACGATTTGATATATATAGGTTAAACCTATAACTCACCAACATTTTTGTTGACGTTTAAAGCATGTTTATTCTCAGGTGAATAGTAAGAGCTTCCGCTGTTGCATACTAAAATAAGGATAAGATTTGGAGTCCATGTTTGTATGATATTGTGTAAAAACTGCATTCAAGAAACTGATTTCGATGTAACATATTTGTATTGTAAACCATTATGTAATGGTCGTGTGTAAACAGGATATTTTAGATTATCATTATTTGATAATCTACGTAAAGCTTTTTAAACCTTTATTTATGAAATAAAGGTTATGGTTTGTTTTAAAAATGAATGCAGTCTTTGAAAAATGTCTCATATAGAGGTCAAAACCTCGCAACGAAATCAATTAATATGGAACGTTTTAAATCAATAAGAACGGGACATTTCACGCAGTCAGCCTCCTTTCACGATCCTACTGTAATCCATTTGTCCTACTACTATTAAGCTTGTACGAATCAGAATAAAAGAGCAACAATCCAAAATCTGTTAAGAATTGATTTTCCTTTTTAATTCTTTTTCTTATTTAATTATCTGATCGAAAATTCAGTGTCCTTGTTGTCTGATGAAATAGACGTATACCTTGTCTTATATATTGAACCAGTCCACCTGCTAGCATCTATTAAAACTTATACATTCATTTATACTTCAAATTGATCAATTCAAAAAAGAAAATAAAGAAGAAACCCGTCGGTTTCCCCTGTACTACTATATTTTCATCAAAAACCCAAATTCGAATTCAATCTCAAAATGTATAAATGCTGTTGTGTTTGTAATCTTATACTAAAACTTTCTGCAAAATATCATATCTCAATTTCTGATATTGAGTAAGAATTTCGAGGTCAAAGGTATTTTCTAAAAAGTTAAACAATTGTGTTCATCATTAAATTTGAATTCGTTTTAAGGTTTCTGTTAAAATTGATGATCTGGGAAGATTCAATGAGTAATTTAGGAGTTATTTCATGTAGGAATTTTGATCTAAAACGTTCGAAATTTTGAAATTGATTTGAGAGTTAGTCGAGTTTCATAAAATGGCTGTTACAGCCTTTATTTTTCTGTTACATTTTTATTTCTGTGATGATGAATCAATTCATTCATAGATGGTTTGTTTACGTTCCATTTTCAAAGCTTAATTAAATCCTAAAAGTGTTGTTATGGTTGATTACTGCTCTGGTCGATTGATGTTATGAAGAAGAGGAAATAGTAGAACAGATAGGGAATTTAGTTAAATATAGATGGGTACTGGATTATTACAGAAAAAGAGATTTGGTTCAATGGTTTGATGGGTTAGCGGGTATGCGAGGGGTCACGGGTTCGAGTCCCGCTTAGTGCTGCTTGGTACATTTTTTTTAGAAAGGGCTCTAGAAGGTAGTTTTCTATATTATAATTATCTTTATTAATATTTATCACATATTATTATTATTTTTTGATTATGTAAGTATAATTATTATTAATATTGTTATTATTAATATTATTATCATTATCAAGTATTATCATTTAATATGAATATTATTATTATCACAAATTTTGATATAAGTATTGTTATTATTATAATAATTATTATTATTATTATTATTATTATTATTATTGTTGTTGTTATTGTTATTATTATTATTAGTATTACTAGTATTATAATTATTATTAGTATCATATTTAATATTACAAACATAATTATAAGAATATAACCATTATTATTATTATTAACATAACTAATGTATTCATTATTATAAATTTTGACATTTAAGTATTAGTTACCATTAATACCATTATGATTATAATTATAATTAAGAGAATTGTTATTATTATTATTACATTTATTAACAACTAATATTTGTATTATCATTGTTATTATGTAAACATAAATACCATGAATAATATTATTATTATTATTATTAAGAAAATGATGCAACTTATTATCATTTTCACTTATATTAGTATCACTTTTATAATTATTAATATTATTATCATTAACATAAATATCATTATCAACAATATCATTATCATTATTATTATTATTAGTATTATCATTACTAATAAAGTTATTATTATTATTAGTAACTTATTATTATTAAAACTACCATTTTTAATAAATAAATATTAGTTTCATAAAAGATACTTATTACATTTACGATAATTAAAATAATACCCCATATAACTATATATCAAACATGCTAACGTTTAAAATAATTATACAATATCGATTTTTAAATATAATATTAAACATATGTTTATATAAATATATATAAATATCAAGATAACTAAAAGTATAGATATTAATTAATGTAATGAAATATATAAAATAAATATATATAACATATAAGTTAAGATATGGTTTACATAAATAAAGAATATGTTTTTAATGAAGTTTAGAATAAATTCTAAATAACTGCAAAGATATATAAAAAGGATATAACTAATAAATTTACATATATATGTGCTTGATTACAAATATGTATATTAATAAATATACAAATGATACAGGTTCGTGAATCCGAGGCCAACCCTGCATTGTTCAGTTGTGCAATGTCGTCATATGTATTTTTACTACAAAATACAGTATTGTGAGTATCATTTGCCTTTTTACCCTTTATATTTTTGGGCTGAGAATACATGCGCAATTTTTTATAAAAGTTTTACGAAATAGATACAAGTAATTGAAACTACATTATATGGTTGAATGATCGAAGCCGAATATGCCCCTTTTTACTTGGTAACCTAAGAATTAGTAAACCAGTCTACAAATTGACGCGAATCCTAAAGATAGATCTATGGGCCCGACGAACCCCATCCAAGGTACCGGATGCTTTAGTACTTCGATGTTGTTTTTATCATGTCCGAAGGATTTCCCGGAATGATATGGGATATTCTTATATGCATCTTGTTAATGTCGGTTACCAGTTGTTCAATCCATATGAATGATTATTTTTGTCTCTATGCATGTGACGTATATTTATGAGAAATGAAAATCTTGTGGTCTATTAAAATGATGGAAATGATTATTTATGTTAAACTAATGAACTCACCAACCTTTTGGTTGACACTTTAAAGCATGTTTATTCTCAGGAATGAAAGAAGTCTTCCGCTGTGCAATTGCTCATTTTAAAGATATTACTTGGAGTCATTCATGACATATTTCAAAAGACGTTGCATTCGAGTCGTTGAGTTTATCAAGATTATTATTAAGTCAATTATAGTTAGATATATTATAAAATGACATGCATGCTGTCAACTTTCGGTGTAATGAAAGATTGTCTTTTCAAAAATGAATGTAATGTTTGTAAAATGTATCATATAGAGGTCAAGTACCTCGCGATGAAATCAACTGTTGTGAATCGTTTATAATCGATATGGACTTCGTTCGGATGGATTAGGACGGGTCGCTTTAGAATACATGCGCAACTTTTATAACTGTTTTACGAAATAGACACAAGTAATCGAAACTACATTCTATGGTTGAATTATCGAAATCGAATATGCCCCTTTTTAGCTTGGTAGCCTAAGAATTAGGAAAATGGCCCCTAATTGACGCGAATCCTAAAGATAGATCTATGGACCTTGAATGTCCCATTCGGGTTACGAATTCTTTAGTACTTCGATTATCATGTCCGATGAGAGTCCCGGAATGATGGGGAAATTCTATATGCATCCTGTTAGTTCGGTTATCAAGCGTTCACCATATGAATGATTTTTATCTCTATGCCGTGCGAAATGCCTGATATGAGATTATATTTATGAGAAATGGAAATGAAATCTTGTGGTCTATTAAAAATATGGAATTGACTGATTATGATTATGATAAACTAATGAACTCGCCAACCTTTTGGTTGACACTTTAAAGCATGTTTATTCTAAGGTATTAAAGAAATCTTCCATTGTGCATTACCTCATTTTAAAGATATTACTTGGAGTCACTCATGGCATATATTTCGAAAGACGTTGCATTCGAGTCATTGAGTTCATCAAGATTATTATTAAGTAATTATAGTTGCATAGTGGATATTATGAAATGGTATGCATGCCTGTCAATTTTCGATGTAAAGAAAGTTTATCTTTTAAAAACGAATGCAATGTTTGTAAAATGTATCATATAGAGGTCAAATACCTCGCGATGTAATCAACTAATGTGAATCGTTTATAATGTATATGAACGGGTCCTTTCAGTTGGTATCAGAGCGGTGGTCTTAGCGAACCAGGTCTGCATTAGTGTGTCTAACTGATAAGTCGTTAGGATGCATTAGTGGGTCTGGACTTCGACCGTGTCTGCATGTCAAAAGTTTTGCTTATCATTTCTAGTCGGAAATCATCTGCTTATCATCCTTAGGAAATTACCTGCTTATCAATATTAGTCTAGACATGTCTTGCTACATTAATTGCATGAATAGTGTATAGACAAAAATTCATATCTTAACGTATCTGCTAAATCATATCTTATCGTATCTGTTGCCTCAAACTTTGCCTGATATATTCTGTAAATTCCTCCGTAATTTACGAAATCTTTTGCTCTATATATATAGATATCCTATGTAAATAGAATACCACCCGATAGCCGGAAAATCATTTTATATCGAAAAATCCTTTATCCAATCGTACGAAATGGAATTTGTCATCAGTTCAAGTCATTCGGATTCCGAAATGGAATCCCACTCAAGCTCCGAAAGTAGTGTGACTGGAATGGATCAACCAATCAGTCATCATCTATTCTGGATGAATTGGGAATGGTTTCGTAGCCTCCTCAATCATTGGAGACAAGAAGAAGGTGATCCCTTCCATCCACCACATTGCCCTCTTGACGAAGAACCTGAAGCACTTACCGGCGAACCTGTCCGAAACACCATTTTCTCTCTCATTTCCAGAGTATCTCGTCACGATTATATATTACATCAAATTTTAGATTTTATTTATCCGCCCATCCGAACCGACAATCACCCCGGCGTAATAGAAGAAGTCAACGAACTTCGCGCTCGGGTAGTGGCTTTGGAGAATATGGTGCAGAGATTACAAACACCAGCAGCAGCACCAACAGCATAACCAGTACCAACAGTACCATTACCACCTCCAACCACAACCGCGTCGTAAACCTCAACTTCACAATCTGTCCCACGAGCATCAACGTCATACGCACCATAGATATTAAGAAGTACCAACAACAATAACTGACGAAGTATTAACTCATAACTTCATTGGAGAAACATTTCGCAGCGATTATGTAATCTCTAAAGTCTTAGAGATTATCTAATCTAGCCTTAACCATAAATCAGTTAAGTGAACCAAAATGATAAAAGGAAGAGTGTAGACTTTGACAAAAATAATGTGTGATTAACAAGCTAAACTTGTTTTACCAACAGCATCAACAGCATCACCAGCGTCGCCAGTACAGTCAACATCAGAATCAACAACACCTATAACATCACAAACTCCGTCAGTTCAAGAATCACTGTGAACATCATTACGAATCAATAACGAGTATATAGTATCAACAAGTTATGAAGAATTAACTCATTCCCTCTGAAGAAATTATATATATATTATATATATATATATATATATATATATATATATATATATATATATATATATATATATATATATATATATATATATATATATATATATATATATATATATATATATATATATATATATATATATATATATTTGAAATAAAAATAAATCCTTTCGTGCTAAGCTATTGTGTGTGAATCTTAACTACTCGGTTAATTCATATTAAAAATATGCAATAATGTACGTCCCTCGCCCGCGACTTAACCATCGTTAACTACAATCTCTGTCTCAATTCAACAAATTCCAATTCCTAATAAATCAAGTATATATTTGATTTTACACTTCATCATTGATGTGACCGAAACTTTTCAGATAAAATCATTCGTACTTTGCGAAGTTCACAAGAATTTAACAAAAACCAACATCATATCTCAACAAATAACGAATTATTGATTCATAATTTCAATATTATTAAAGAAATACTTATGTAATCTCTAAAGCCTTCAATGGATTATTCAATTCTAATTCCAACCGTAAATTGAATGAGTTTAATTTAGTATTGACTCATTGAAATCTATGTTACATCTGAAGAGAATATATATATATATATATATATATATATATATATATATATATATATATATATATATATATATATATATATATTCATAAAGACTGTAATAAAAATTTTTTGTACAAAATATTAATTTTGAAATTTTTTTAACGGGTAGGTAATACCCGAGATATATATATATATATATATATATATATATATATATATATATATATATATATATATATATTCACAATTAATATGTTACATTCTTCGAAACTGATTCAGCAGTCATCAACTATACTCACTATTTTCTCAACAATATACATTCTTTCATAATCAAAATAACCATATTCATTCAAGATTCAATTACACATTCTGATTTTTAAATCTCAGAATTCAACTCGAGATATAACCAAAATCATCACTCTTAGATTTCTACATCATTCGAAGCTATACTTTGACTTCAAAACTGTGTTAGAACATCATATGTATATTAACGATTACAATCAGTGTTCAAACCCTTCGAAATTCCTGAAGACACTTCAAATGATGAACAATCGAGATGATGATCCAGCCACATGTTATCCACAGTTATGTACCTGAAAGACTCTCGAAACTAAAGTCCTAGTTTAACATGTATCCGTAACAGATCCTTTAGCATTTATTAGCAAAAATAACCCTTCGATTTCTTTTCAAAATAGTAAATTTTGTCATAGCTCCAACAAGTCAACTTCGACTTTTCAGTCAGACTAACCTTATTATAACCATGAGATATACACCATTGTTACCGGGGAACTTTTTATATTTCACCACATTATTAGCAGATGTACCAGCAACTTCATTACCCTTTGACTTTAGCCTCTCTGAAAATTCATTATATTTATTCATTAAAACCATATCATTTACTCATCTGCATCTTGTAACAAGAATTGCCATACCAATTACCGGGAATCAACAATCAGTATTTTGAAATCTCGCAGCGTTTTCACTTCAATAGTTATATATATCCATATAACATCTATCTCCTAAACTTACGTATTTCAAATGTGAAGTTTCTGAAAAACACCCCAGCGTACGAATCAGTACTATGAAGTTTTGAAAAAGGTTGATGAAGTGGCAAGGACTGTAGACAGCAATTACGGTCAGAAGTTTGATAATAAAGAATAGAAAATTGGAAACACTCAAAAAATAAAAAAATTGGTACTGGAAAACGGATTGAGCAAAGTATGAAGGAAGCTGTGGACAGATCACAAAGACTAAATCTGCCTTCAAAGAATCCAAATGATTCAGTGTCTGCTGAAGTCTTTAGCGAATATCTTACTCCTTACTTTAAAACTCTTGTGGACAATATTCTTCATCATCCTCTGATCTTAGATATTGTAAGATATCATCATATCTTTCATTATAAATATTCTCCATATTTCTGAAGATATTTTCATAACTATTCTTATCTGAAATCATTTATCTCCTCGTCTTATCTGTATCATATCATAAAAGAAACTGTTTTAGTTCTAAATTTTGAAACCTTCGAGTTTAAAGTATGAATGTTTTTGAAGTAGTGTTGGAAACTGAAGCATGAACTAGTATAATATAATGACACTTGATCAACGTGATTATATTACAGTAATTCATACTGAATTTCTAAATGAAACGTGATGATTCACAGATCATAACATCATCGTGCGCCATGTTACACGACTCTTACATTCTGTCTAATCTATAAATATATCAAGAACATATTTTCTTGATAGTCCTATCTTTTCCTTGAATTATGGTAATTTGACAAGTCAGATTGTGCTATTACCGTTTTCTTCTTAGAACATTAAAAATGTTCATTACGAAAATTATATCTGCAAATTCTGGACCATTACAAGCGATGCCTAATCGCAAGAAGAAGAAACGAAGGGACAAAGCTCCGAAATAGAAATTGGAGTATAAATCGCAGCAAATAGTAGAAAGCATTAACTGTGGATATCGATGATTATAGAAAACAGAAGCAAGGACTTCGAAATATCAGGGAAGATATAAAGCCCAATTACAACACATAAATTACAAACCGTGTATATCAATGTTGATCGCAACATAAAGACACGGGAGAATTAAAAGCACTATAACCCCAAGGGCAAAGTAGAAGTAAGCAGATTCCTCTGGTGGAAGATGGAAAAGGAGGATGATTGTTGCGATAGTAAGGATAAGGACAAGGATCAGAACTGGGTTAAGCATTTTCATAATCTTTTGAATTTAGGAATTGGGTATAGGAATGGTAAAGGAAACAGAACGGAAGAAATTAATTTATAGTGAAATATCCGACAGAAAAATCGAGATGGATTATCGCATTAAATCGAAGAGGATCATAATCGCCGAAGAATCAAATCTTTTAGATTTTGAAGATTTTCTTTAAATCCCTTAAATTTCGGAATTCAACCAATACAACGTCAAAAGTTAAGACGAAACTTTATTTCTCATTTCATTCCTTTTGAGACAGCTTCACTCGTACGCTTCACATACTCTAATCATTTTATCCATATTACTCAATGATAATAAAACTCTATTTAACAGCTCATAATTTTCATGAAAACATACTTATTGTTAACCCTGACCATCCCAATCAAATTTGGGACGAAATTTCTTTAACGGGTAGGTACTATGACGACCCGGGAATTTCTGACCAAATTTAAACTTTTATCTTTATATGTTTCTGACACGATAAGCAAAGTTTGTTAAGTTGAATCTCAAGAATTTGAAACTGTGTTCATACATTCATTTAACCTCGACCAAATTCCAATGATTCACGAACCATTATATGAACGAATATGATTATATATGTATATGTGTATATATTATAACTTGAAAACATTAACAAAGTATTAGATGTATAATACTTTACATAAACGTATTTGTTTCTTAATATATTCAAATAGTTATCAATGGAATTAAAAGATATATCAAATGATTGATTCATCAGATACATTGAATTATGATTATGAGTCTCTGTTAAGAGATCCACTTTGATTTAGAAAACCTTTCCTTTTTAACGGCATTCGGAATATTTGGTAAAAGTGATTTACAAAAAATGTCATTTACGAGAGTTTGTCAAAAGTTAGTAATCATTTCTGTATAAATTTCAAAAAGTGTACCTTACTTTGATTAACTAGTGTCCTTTGATAATCAACTAGTTAGTTTTCATATTAAAAACACTACTTGGTAAAATAACTACTATTATTTAAAAACGAGATAAATTATATAAAACGAACTTTGAAAATGTAATTGACTTTGAAGGACTAAATATTATATCCTTAGATAAATATTTCAAACATATATATATTGTATAAATTTACAATTCTAAATAAGAATATATATATATATATATATATATATATATATATACATATATATATATATATATATATATATATATATACATATATATATATATATATATATATTTAACTTAGTCATAAAACGTCCTGATTTAAAATAACATATTTTGACCAACAACGAGCCCCTGATTTATATATATATATATATATATATATATATATATATATATATATATATATATATATATATATATATATATATATATTTAACTTAGTCATAAAACGTCCTGATTTAAAATAACATATTTTGACCAACAACGAGCCCCTGATTTATAGAAGCAAATGACCACAACGCTCAAATATATAAGTTACATTTTTCATAAAATAAGTTATCAATGACTAACACTAAATTTTGATAATGGTACGAGTCACAAAACGTAAAAGACTAGTTTTCTCAGCGTACGAAACGTTGCTCGAAAAACCGAAAGTGGTACATGAGTTGAGTGACAACGTCCGTGTCATTCGAGTAAAAATTATATTTTTACCATAAACGTAAATATAATATAATATATAATTAATTATCTAGATTAAATAATAATTTATAATTAATATAATAAATAAACTAAATACTTGTGTCGGCAAGATAGTTTAAGTGATCATGAGCTGGAAAGAGAGTTCATGTGATTGCATGAGTTCTCCTCACATATATCATGCAATCGCATGAGATGTTTGGTAAGGAAAAGTAGTTTAAAGTCTCGAACGAATTCAGGTTAAGAGGCACACACACATACACTTTTATATATTACTCTCTCTATTATTATTATTTATATTATTATTATTAAGATAAATATTTTTTTTATTAATCTTATTATTATTTATTAAGAGTATTATTATTATTATTACATAAAATACTACGATGAGGTTATGGGCAAGTTATTTCAAACATGTTTTATGAGCGGAATAGGGCTAAGGAAATTATGGGTTATAGCTATGGAGGTGATGGGTATGGTCCATGGGTATGCTCGTGAGGTCAATTTAGTGTTTATCATCTCCGTTGCGTCTACGTATTTTTCCTGCAATATTGAATCTCAATATTGATACGTGAGCACTCATAACTTAACTTTTGTATATTAATAGTGTATGCTTGACTAGTGCTCGAGTATATAGGATTATGCATGTTTATACTTTTGAATTTGCCATTAGATAGGATATGTTGAATCTTGAGTTAGTCACTTATGCGGTTGAGATAAGGTATAAGATATGCATGTCGTTGGAAAGCTAGCGAAAAATTAAGAACTTTTCATTTAGATATCAAATGGTTTCTATGAACGGATTAGAAGTTATAGTCAATTGAATCTTTGTATTATTATTAAAAATGATTATTATTATCGTCGTTATTATCGTCGTTATAATTGTTATATTATTATTATTATTATTATTATTATTATTATTATTATTATTATTATTATTATTATTATTATTATTATTATTATCAATAAAAAGTATTATCATTAAAAATTGTTATTTTTATTATTATTACTATCGTTATTATCGTTAAAGTTATAATTAAGTATTATCATTAATATTATCATAATATTTATTACCATTAGTATTATTATAACTAGAAGTCAATATTATTAACACCTAATTATTATGATTACTATTATTATCATTAACACGAACGCGATATAAAAGACGATTAAAAATTATTAAACAAACCGATTAGGAAATAATGTGTATAAGTATCATAATGAAATTAAAATATTGTAAGATATTGATTTAGATGAAATTATCATTCTTATTATTTTTATCATTACTATTATTATTAAAAGTATCGTTAGTATTAAAACTATCATTTTGACAAAAATTATCATTTTAATAGGAATGTCATTGTTATTATAAAATATCATTATTATTATCATTTTAAATAAAATTATTATTTTAAAGTTAATATTAAAAAGTATCGTAAATATTAAGGTTATCATAAGCAGAATTATCATTTTATCGTAATATCACTTTTAGTAAATATAAATATTGATATTTTTATTAATAGAATAATAATTATTATTATTACAAAATAATACGACTTTTACTTATTATCATTATCAATGTTATTTTATCAAATAAATATGTAATACAAAGATATTTTACTACGTGTAAAATAATTACGTTAATACTACCTCTAATATTATTTATTTTATGATATTAAATGAACTTTATAAATTTTATTACTTTAGATATATAAAAGTATATTTTTGTTATATAAATTTTAATAATAAATGAATTATATTATTTACTCTAAATTTTTTTTAAATATTTAAAAATATAAAACGACGATATTTAAACTATATAATAATCATGTATAAATTTTGGAAGACATTTTGTTTAATATGACTTTTGTTGACTTTTGCATATTTAGTCTCGAGCATTAGGATTGTGATACACTACGACTTGACCTAAATTGTTAGACAGATATTGATCAAACATATATATATATATATATATATATATATATATATATATATATATATATATATATATATATATATATATATATATATATATATATACATATATATATAATTAATATAGGTTCGTGAATCTGAGGCCAACCTTGCACTTGTTCAATGACGTTATATGTATTTTTACTACGAAATATAATAAGTGAGTTTCATTTGCTCCATTTTTAAATGCTTTTGCAATATATATTTTTGGGACTGAGAATACATGCGCAACTTTTATAACTATTTTACGAAATAGACACAAGTAATCGAAACTACATTCTATGGTTGGATTATCGAAATCGAATATGCCCCCTTTTAGCTTGGTAGCCTAAGAATTAGGGAAATGGCCCCTAATTGACGCGAATCCTAAAGATAGATCTATGGACCTTGACATGTCCCATTCGGGTTACGAATGCTTTAGTACTTCGATTATCATGTCCGATGAGAGTCCCGGAATGATGGGGATATTCTATATGCATCCTGTTAGTTCGGTTATCAAGCGTTCACCATATGAATAATTTTTATCTCTATGCCGTGCGAAATGCCTGAAATGAGATTATATTTATGAGAAATGGAAATGAAATCTTGTGGTCTATTAAAAATATGGAATTGATGGATTATGATTATGATAAACTAATGAACTCACCAACCTTTTGGTTGACACTTTAAAGCATGTTTATTCTCAGGTATTAAAGAAATCTTCCGCTGTGCATTAGCTCATTTTAAAGATATTACTTGGAGTCACTCATGGCATATATTTCGAAAGATGTTGCATTCGAGTCATTGAGTTCATCAAGATTATTATTAAGTCAATTATAGTTGGATAGTGGATATTATGAAATGGTATGCATGCCTGTCAATTTTCGATGTAAAGAAAGTTTATCTTTTAAAAACGAATGCAATGTTTGTAAAATGTATCATATAGAGGTCAAATACCTCGCGATGTAATCAACTAATGTGAATCGTTTATAATGTATATGAATGGGTCCATTCAAGTCACGTGTGGTGTGGATTCACTAAGGCGCGTGTAGTTTCGGCCAGCCTTCATGTGGTTGTATTGAGAACTATTGGTTGTTTTATACGCCAATGGTAGGGTCGTGAGGACCATGTTGTGTGATTAGTGATGTGATAGCCGTGTTTCGATCACATACTGTTACGGGTATGACAATAGTCGATTTTGTACACCTTGGAATTTGCATTGCCATAGTCATTTTGCTATCGGTTTTAGCCGTTTGCTTATGATGTTGCGGTAATTGTGTAATAGCCGTATTTCCGCACCACAAGGGTTATTAGGTGGTAGGCATTATCCGTAAGGATTCGCTTTTATTCGGTCTTCATCGGTTAGATGGTTGACTTTATTTTGGTATGTGGTTGTTAATAGCGATGTTTTTGGTATGGTACACTAGGAGTTGATATCTCGGTACGAGATTGGTTGAGTTTTCTCGATGTGAGGGATTGAGCAAGTCCTTGTGCTCGAATTTGTGGATTTTAATAAAACGTGGGCGACGATTTAGTTGTTAATGGTGACTCTTTGAGAAGAATTGCCTATGGGAGTCAGAAGAATACGTGGCGGTTTCGCGTATTCCAAGTAATCGTCATAGACTTCGGATGTTGCGTGTATTGCACATCTCGAAATGTGTGCAAGTGTGGATTTAGTTAGTGGAATAACCTTCGGGTTAATGAGTAAATGGGTGAAGCCGGATGGAAACGTTTGTTGGGACTGTAGAGTGCGGGTCCGATTGGTTAAGTGCCTAGGATCACGAGGACGTGATCGAATCTAAATGGGGGAGAGTTGTAACACCCCGTTTTCCCCGTGTATGATATATAGGTGTATCGTGTATGTACGACTAGTGTATGAAGGGTTCGAGACGAGTTCGTATGTTGGAGTTCAAGTACACGAAAAAGGGGTAAAAACCCGTAGTAGGTCGCGGCGCGACCTGGGGAGCCGCGGAGCGGCATTCAACTGAAATCAAGATCAGGAGGCTTGACAAACAGGTCCCAGTTCGAGGCAAACCTCGCGGCGCGAGGAATGATGGCAGCGGCTCGGCGATACTGGCAGCTTGATTCCGAATTTTGTAATTTTAAAAGGGAAGTGAGGGCATTTTGGTCATTTCGCGTGTGTGCCAGATTGGGATCTTAAATCCCATCCACCCATTTCATTTCCTTATTTTCTTTTTCCTTTTCTTCTCCATTTTCTCTCAAAACTTCAAAACCCCATTTGATTCAAAGTGAGATTTGGAAAGGAAGAAGCGGGATTCGATCGAAAGTATAAGAGGAAACTTTGTTCTCCTCGTTCTTAGCTACAAGGTGATACTAGCAGTAAGCTCTAACTTCAAAATTCGTTCTTAAGCTTCATGTTCCTAATTTAGGGCTTTTGATTGTGAGTTCATAAATGAAACCCCATTAGTTGTTAATGGAAAATTAACACCAAGATTTGGGTTTATAAGTGTTGAAGGCGGGTTTTGGATTGGTTAATGATTTAGCCATGTTTAAGACTTGTAAATGGTGTATAATCACTAGTGTTAGTGATTATGGAAGTATTGGGAACCATTTGGGGTGTTTTGGTTGACTAATTTTGAATAAGAGTCAAAATTAGGGTTTTATGATGTTTATGCCCGATTGTCGATTTAGTTGAGTTTATAAACTTAAAATGAGTTAAGTTTAAGTATAAACTTATGTTGGTGGCGTTTTGAATTCAAAACTTGTGAATGGTGTGATGTTGACTTTTAAGGGTCAAAATGGGCAAGTTTAGTGTTTAACGCCTATGATTGGGTTTAATTGATGTGTTAGGACCATTCTCACTTGTGTTAGTGATTATTGGTTAGTTTGGGCGCGGTTTATGCTTGGAAGTGCATTTGGGTCAAAATTGCACTAAGTATCAATTGGGTTGGTTTGTAAATCCACCCTAATTGTGTTGTTGTATTTGTGATAATGGAATAGGTACATTCCATCGGCGAGTTGCGGATTATTCGGTAGCATTCATCAAGGCACAAGGTGAGTGTTAATATCCTATGTGCATATGTATGTGTAAGATGGGTGCGGGTTGGGTGAAGTGGTTCTCGGTTATGGAGCTCACTTCACATATAGATGGATTTTGATGGACTTGTGTATAGGTCCAATTGGCACGGTTGTGCGTTTTGGTTGACCACCTTTGGCGAGGTGCACACCTTGTGTGTACGTTATCACATGTGCTTGTGATGTGGATTACATAACCCCCAATGGCGAAGGTGTAGCGACCCGACAAAATCGTCATTGACGGCGCCGTCTACTTAGGTCCCGTTACGTAGTCACAAGTCTTTAAAATAATGTTTGACCCAAAATATATCGCATTCATTTCAAATGTAAGGATGTTTCAAGTTTACAAAAGTAGTTCAACGATAGTTACATTACAACATTATAGTACAAATGAAACCTATGCGACACAATTTAAAAGTAGTCAAAAGACGCTCCGTACATGCATGTATACTCGACATCCAAGCAAGTATCAAAAAGAGTGCGGAAGCATGTATCACATAGCATTCAAGGATCTGAGAAAACATATAGAAAACTGTCAACGAAAAACGTTGGTGAAATCATAGGTGTATTAGTAAACGTTGTATTTGAACCACAAGATTTAATATAGTTGATTATCCAAATTGTTTGCATTCCAAAGTTGTTGTTTGTATCACGAGCACCCAATTATCAAGACTTAACTATTTCGTACCCTGTTACGTAGTGTTAGAACATACACTATACTCGAAAATATATTTCATCCGTTAACGGTAGCGAACCGTCCGAATGAGGCTCGTCAAGCCCATGTGATCACATAATATAAATTTACGTTTACACCCTGCAAGTGTAACTAATGATAATTGAATTGAGGCTTTTTATTCAAACTCGCACGTGGAATGTTTGTTTTCGTACTTGTGTTCAAAGTATAAAAGTATGATACGTATATGTTTCTCATCCCATGATTTAAAAGTATAAAAGTTGTTGAAAGATGGGACTATGATCTCACCTTGAGTGCACGTACGTAAATGTACTTCACAAAGTAAACGTGTGCAAGAAAGAATGCTAGTCTCGACCTAAACAATAGGTTGTGTCAATAACAGTAAACAAGATTGGTCAAAGATGTTCAATTAGTCCTATGGCTCGTTACGACTCGATTATATAGCATGTGAGTCAAATTGTCAAGTTTCATGCAAGATACAAGTATAAAAGCAAGTTAGAACAATTGCATATGTATTCGGTTAAGTTTGATTAAAAGCCAACTTTGGTCGGGTCAAAGTCAACGAAAAAGTCAACACGTTCGGGTCGGGTCTCGAACTATTTTTCTGAGGTTTTTAATCATATATGAGCATGTTAAAACAAGTTACATGTTAATCGGAGGTGCGTAGCATAGTTAGAATTTTTCGTAAAATGACCAAACCAAACAGCCCCAGATAGTTCATTTGGACGGCGTCCAATAAGGCTGGACGGTGTTTAATTGTGAAGGCCTGGACGGCGTCCAAAGGCTGGGACAGCGTCCAAACACCTGTCCAGTTGCAGTTTGCTGAAAATTCACAAGTCTCGAACCAAAATTCAACCAAACACAAAATGTGAACCGTAAACGCTCCAAACATGTATCTTTCACCGTTAGAAAGGTATTTTGACGAGGAAAACAACTAAACACATTTCATCAATCAATCCTACATTTACAATAACCAAAACCGCATTAAATGTTCATCATTTATTACATTCAAGATCATAAATGCAATTTGATAATTAGGGAACTTACTCCCTACCTATAATACACCGTTTCGTAGGCAATCAAGCATACAATCCAACTAAATACTTACCAACAACAATTCATGGCATTCAATGCATCAAATGTTCACATTTAGGTCTATCACCCCTAACCAACATCACCAAAATCAATAATCAAGTTTATGAAGTTTTCTAAAGCAACCTACGCATCAAATTGAAGCTAGTGATACTAGTAACACAATTAAAACATGAACTTTTAACATCTAACAACATATGATCATCCAAAACTCAAGATTGAACACACACTTTTCAAATTCATGCTAGTTACATCAAAATAGCAAGAACGAGCATACAAATCACATAATCATGCTAGACTTGAGCCATAGACACTAATTAACACTTTTATAAGTTAAAAACTTCAAGAACAAGAAATCTAATGATTTTAGAAAGTTACCCAAACTTGATGAAATTGGTATGGAATTGAAGAGGAAGATGCAAGAATTCCAAATATGTAATTTGTTTTGCAAAACACTTGCTAGATCGGATTTAGATGATGATTCTTTGTTTGAGAGTTGAGAGGATTTGGAAGTATCAAAATTAGAAAAGAGGAGGTGAATGAGTAGATGGAGGAGAAGGGTTGACTAGTTGACCTAGTCACTAATTTGACCCTTTGGCGACTTTAGTCCCTCTAGTTTAATAGCGGGTGCGTGAATTACCTAAACGAAATATTTTAAAACGCGTATTAACAGAAGATGTTATAATTATATAACGGACTTTAAAATAATTTAACGGAAGGTAAACGGAAAAAGGCGGGATGTTACAAAAGGGTTGATATTGAGTTGTGTTTCGAATAACCCCGATGATAGGGATTTCTATAATCCCGGAACCGTGGGTTTTGACTTGGGAAGTGGATCACGTGTGGATGCAGATTCACGATGACGCGTGTAGTTTCGGTCATCTTATTGAGGTAGTGATCTCGTGTGGTTGCGGATTTACTAAGGCTCGTGTAGTTCGGACAACCTCGATGTTGTTGTGTTGTTGAAGATAGTAGTCTCGTGTGGATGCGAATTTATTAAGGCTCGTGTAGTTCGGCCAATCTTCACTTGGTATTGGGTTAAGGGGTTAACCTTGGGCGGTATTATACTTCGTTATATATTTGGATATTGTTGTATTGTTGTGTTGTAGCTAACCCACCGGGTGTAGCTTATGGGCGTGGTACATATTGTCGTTGGTGTACTTACATTGTTGATATTTTAGCTTGTGTATAGCGTTCGTACGGTATGCTTAGATTAGCTTGTCTTTATGCATGGACTCCGGTATGTGCTATTTGATTATCATTGTGTGGCGTGTCCATTTTATGCATATATATATGTATGTAGTATATTCTCACTCACTAAGCGTTAGCTTACCCTCTCGTTGTTTACATTTTTTTATAGATTTGCATGGAGGCGGTGGCACGGGTAAGCGTGGGAACTAGTGGACTCGCGTAGGTTGCTTTAGAAGACGTACTTTTGGATTGATTAGGATTGGGTAGCGTATCCCCAATCACCATGCTCAGTTTTATTGAAAATTAAAATATTCGGGTCGTTTGCCCGTTCGGATAATTAAACTATGTATTAAATGTTTTAAAAGTTTATTGAACTTATTATTCGTGTTAAAGATGTTTTTGGAAGCATAATTGGGACCTAAATATTAATGTAATTAAAAAAAATACGGGCCGGTTCAAATACGGGTTGGGTTGTTTCAAGGATTATAATAACCCCCAGTACTAGGCATTTTGTAAAAACAAAACATGTTTTCATCTGCAATACGGTCAAAAGAAATATTACCAGCAACACGACACTTACGAGCACCTGCTCGAGTTAAACTGGAATCCTCTACAGGCTCATGCTCAGAAACATTTTCCTCTTCCAACTTCTCATCTGCAATAATCTCAGTAGTAAATTGCAAATTGTCAAAATCCTCATGGCGCAAGGCGAAAAGCGGGCTAATTTCTACACAAAACACAAGTCATGCAACATCAGAAAATTATATAACACATTTTGAAAAAGATCCTCTATTGAATAAAGCATACATTTGCTATTTAAAATGATGACCAGTAGACCACGGGATATATCCCATTCAACATTCATAGACAAAAGAGACAACATGTGCTCCATATACCGTCGGTCTGAAATTTGATCCTTCTTAATGGACATTAATAATTTACGCTCATCCGGAAATAATCTTACAAGAATAATGGAAGGAGGTTTCAGTGGTGGTACGCCAATAACGAGCTTTGATTGTAGTATTTGGAATCACCTCGTTATTATTAAAAAAGAAGGAATATTGCCAATCATATGGAGTATCTAATGGAGGAAGAAATAGTCCGTGACATTTATCAAACTAGAACTATCTTTGCTTATATGAATTAATATGAATAAAGTGAGAAAAAATGCGAATAGGATGTGTCAAATTGCGAGCTCGATGGTACATCTCGAAAGAAGAGTTTTTGGAATTGACGATGGTTCGAATTGGCCAACCTTACACCATAATAGCTGCATATTCTTAAGTAGAAATCAGTAAAAGGGATACGAAGATTCGAATAGATTAGGGCACGTCCGTAAATGGCGACATTCCCAGGTGGAGGATTTGAGGCACGATTATGTGGTGATGGTATAGTAGCATCAGCCCCAAAAAAGCGAGGGAAATATTTTCTGACTTTGTCTAAATACGATGATGTAACAGAGCTATGAACATTCGATACATTTAATGGGGCCATGATTAATTAATAAAAAGGGTAATTTTGGAAAGAATAAGGTAGTTGCAGTAATTAGGGTTAGATTAAATGAAGATGCAATCAGAAATAAGAAAGGGGAAGTCGAATTGTTACTAAGAATCGAAGGGATGCTATTTAGACATGTGTAGGGCTGAAATTAAATACAAGAATTTTTAAGAAATTATAAAATTCAAAATTTGAAAAAGGTGAATTTAGAGGTTTTTATAAATTAAATCATCAAAAGGTGTCATTTAGGGGTACTATCATTTCAGAAAAACAGGCGGCTACAGCAAATGTATCTTCCCGAGGAAAAATGCACTCGTTATCTTTTATAGTTTAATGACTTTATTTTTGCAAAATAAAGATATTAAACTTGGGGGCTTAATAGTGTATCCTATGGGCTACACGCATAAAAGTATCATTTTTGTACAGAAGAAACACTTGAAATGCATAAAAATAGCAGCAACAGTAATATTTTACTATACATCCATTCAACATTTTCGATTATAACATGCTGCCGAGTGTCATGCATAAGTCCTGAAGGCAGCTTCTATGTTTAAGCCCTTAAATAAGCAGTGAACAACACAAATGCCACGTCAGCGCCAAGCTCAAGACGGTCACACAAACTTCGCATAAATCAATAAGTCATTATGACACTTGTATCCGAATATCATGAAAGATCTGTGCCTATAAATAGACCCCCTGGGTCACCACATTACATCATTCACTCACTTGTTGCAGAGAACACACTTTCTCTCTCACCCAGTACTTTCTCACTCTAGAACTTCACTGCTTAGCAACAACCCGCTAGACGGACCACTTCACAGTTTGGTCTCGGACGATTGATAAGGCCACCCCACGTAGAACTCGTCCGTGATCCGGGTCTGCAGGGATTTATCCTAAGGGCAAACATCAATCAACAACATATCTCACCACGATGAGCATTTCTAGTATTGTACTTGTATATATTAGCCGCTAGACGGAAAATAGTGTTAACAACACCGTTCGTTGTCCCATTTGTGATGATGACTTGGAGTCGGTTGAACACTCACTCGTCTTTGCAAATCCGCGTTAGATATGTGGTCTCGGGTTTAAAATGTGTGGAATTTTAGAAACTTTAATAATCTTATTATCAATGAAATTCTTCTGGCAAAATCTTCTTGGAGCATGACATCTTCGGGTTCCATAATATGGCAAACGGTTGAGTGGGTCACCGCCTATTCTATCTGGAAAAATCGGAAAAATATGGTATTTCATGGTAAAGTTGGATCGTCCCGGTTGCTTTAAACGAAATCCAATTATTGTCTTTTGATTGGATTTCGCGGCGAATAAAAGGGGTCAATATGGTTTGGAACATGTGGCTAATTAACCTGGATTGTTACTCTACATAGTATGGGATCGTTTGAATGCAATCTCGCCATTCCTCGCCCCATACCTTGTTGATTTCACGCTTCTTGTATTGTTCGTGTTTTGATTGGCTCATTGTTATAAGCCTCATGTGTATTGTTGTATCATTATTGTGCTAATAGAATGATCTTTTGATTTTCGAAAAAAATATACTCTCTTATTTTTATACACCAACCAATATTTGAATCTCCAGTCATCTATTCGATTTGTATTCAAAGATGCGAGATCACGCTTTATTGTCTAATGTAGGTACTAATTACATACTAAAAGATACCTTCAGATCACTTGACACTTGGTTGCTTGAAGTGAAGGTGAAGGAGAGTGTGCAAAATTTGGTAAAGGGGAGTGCAATTTAATCGTGGGTGCTGCAAACGCATATGCTATTTCTACGGATTTAATCATGCGTCATGGTCTTCACCTTAATCATTGTCTTCGACGCGAAACCAATGTTTCGGAGAACCAATTTGGTTTTATGCCAAAGCGCTCTTCGATAGAGGCAATCCATATTATTAGGAACCTTATGGAGAAGTATAGAGAAAAGCAAAAGAACCTAGAGATGGTCTTCTTAGACTTAGAGAAGGCCTACGATTGCGTGCCACGAAACTTGATTTGGAAGACCCTTAAGGGCAGAAGTATCTCGAGTAGGTATATTAATGTTATTAGAGATATGTATGAAGGGGCGAAGTCTTGTGTTCGAACACCGGTGGGAAATACTGAAGTTTTCCCAATAGAAGTAGGCCTGCACCAGGGATCGGCCCTTAGCCCTTTCCTTTTCGCTTTGATCATTGATGAACTTTCTCGAGGGATACAAGAATGCATCCCTTGGTGCCTGATTTTTGCCGATGATATTGTGCTCGTTTCGGATTCTAAGGAGGAGCTTAATAGAAGGCTGGAGCAATGGAGGGTGGCCTTAGAAAGTAACGGTCTATACATTAGTAGACAAAAGACAGAATATCTTAGTTGCGATTTTGATAGGAATGTTGATGAACAAAGTGATGGAGTGAACATCTGTATTGGAGACCAGATCTTGCATCCACAAACTTCGTTTAGATACCTGGGCTCGGTGCTACACAAATCGGGGAGGATAGATGAAGACGTGTCGCACCGAATTAAGGTAGGGTGGGTGAAGTGGAGAGCAGCGACTGGAGTCTTATGCGACAAGAAGATCCCCCTTAAGCTGAAAGGGAAATTCTTCAAGGTGGCAATTAGACCTGCCATGTTATACGGATCAGAGTGTTGGCCTATGACGAAAGCACAAGAGAGGAGGATGGAGGTGGCAGAGATGAGGATGCTTAGGTGGACATGTGGTAAAACCATGTTAGATATGATTCCTAATAGTGTTTTTAGGGAGAACCTGAAAGTTAGAAGCATCATCGACAAGCTTAGAGAAGAACGACTTCGATGGTTTGGACATGTGAGAAGACGACCTCCTACTGCCCCTGTTAGGAGGGTCGAGACACTTACGGTTGACGGCGTAAGAAGAAGGGGTAGACCTACGCGTAGGTGGGAAGATAGGATAAAGCTAGACTTGAAGGAGCTCTTATTGACCGAGGACATGACCTCTGATAGGGTTGCGTGGAGGACTAGAATTAGAATAGACGAGTAGGTTTTTTGGTTTTTGTTTGTGTGTTTGTGGTTTTGTGGGTCTGTGTGGGTATCTTCTTTCACTCTGCTCTTTGCTCTTTGCTGGTTTTTTTTTTTTTTTTTTTTTCTCTAGACCCATGCATCGATGGTGTAAGTTTGGACATGTGGGTTTCTATGTGTATGTATGGATGTTCGTGTTTGTATGTATGTATTTAACTTTGTTCGCAAGTTTATGTTTGGTTGTTTGTATGTTCGCTTGTTTTGCTTTTCTGCTTGTCTTTGATTGTATTTATGTATTTATGTATGTTTGTATTTATGTATGGTTGTATGTTTATATGTATGTATAGTTATATGTTTGGTTGTATGTATATTCGTATGTTTGTATGTATATCCGTATGTTGGTATGTATATTCGTATGTTTGTATGTTTTATATCTATGTATGCGTATGTTGGTTTTCCCGTATGTATGCTTGTTGGGTAGATACTGTTTTATGTATGTTTGTATGTTAATTCTTATAGAATGGCTTGCTATGTTGTGTTTTTATCTGTATGTGGACATATATGTTTATTTCTCACTTAATGCAGCTTTACTTTATTCGTCCTGTGCTCCGCAGTACACTCTAAGGTACGTTTTTCTTTTTTCTTTTTTACGGCGCTGTTTCGGGAGCCATCAGCAAGCGTCTAATTATTGGCGACTTGACTGTCGCTTAGAGCCTAAATCGAATTCCAGGCAACATTTTAAAACCCATGGAAATTCGTTCCACCATTTTCATGGCGTTGGCATTTTTTTTTTTTTTTTTTTTTTTTTTTTTTTTTTTTTTTTTTTTTTTGGCCGGAGGTCCGTTGCAAGCAATCTCTTTATCCGTCGAACATAGAGAGGGAGGACTTTCCCTACCCTTGTGAGTGTTTCACTCGGGGTGGTGAAATGACTTCTCTTTGTCCTAGGGTAGAGGTAGGATTGTCTACGTCTCACCTCCCCCACACCCTACAAGTGTGGGATTGGGTATTGTTGTTGTTGTTGTTGTTGTAGTTCTTTGCATCTAGGGGTACATATATTTTCAAGATCATTTATTTAGAATAAATGATCTTTGTATCTCCCTTTCATCAAACATTAACTCTTGTCAAGTTATTTTTTTCATTTTATTTTTCAAAACCTCAAATCTTAAAACTAAGCGGCCACCTGCATAAACTTGCCTCTTCCAATGGTGACTCCACATGTATGCCAGTGGAGTCTCATGACCCAGCTAGTTTGACATATTTTCCTCAAAATGTATAGGACTCCGCTAAATTTAACTACAGGTCCTCGTATATTTTCAAAGTTTATAGTTTTTTGAAAGTAAACGACTAATAAAGTGACCTAGCAAATATTTTGTTTTGGAAGAAAAAAAAATCGGGATCCCATTGAATTTTGATCCTAGATTCGCCATTGACCTCTAGCTACCAACTCTTTGTCGGAGCTATGAGGTCTGAGGTCGGAGGGCTCCACCCTATCATCAGTCTCTTTACCTACACGTCCTCGTTTTCATCCAAATCTAGTGATTCATGAGTAATCTCCTTCAATCGTCGATAACTTCGTCGGTACTCCTTCCTTCATCTCTACGAACCACTATCCATCTCAATTTATATTGACATTATCGTTCTCGGATACAACGACATTCAAGTTTGTTTCCATTGTTTGATCTAGGTAATGTCTTCTTTAGGTCGAGGGTGGACTCATCTTGTCTTACCCCTTTTGAGGTACATGTTTCTTCTGGTTGTTTTCATGTCTTTTCAGCGGGGGTTTGCCCCTTTCTAGTTGGTGATTTTAGTGTTATCAAAAATCATTTTGGTTAACCGGATTTATTGGAAAGCAAAGGCTATCAAATTATAATCAATGACGAGTTTGGAGAGTGCAGAGTGCACGCTTGTTCGGGATAACTCGATAAATTAGTGGAAATTATGGCATTAAACTGGTTAAATTACAGCCAATTTCCAAAAGGTGTCAATGGAAAGTTGCATCTTTTCGTTCAACGGTTGAACCTTTTGATTGAAAGGTTGCGTTTTTTCACTTCGTACCTTTTCACTTCTTATATATATGAGAATTAAATTTGCTTTCATAGAACATATAGAAAATACACACAAACTATCTAATACCCGAATATATATTCTTCTTTCCTGAAATCAAATAATTGTTCTTGTCTTATTCGAATAAAAATTTCGCAAACCCGAGGCAAGTAGGGTCGAAATACTTTATTGAGAAAGTAATTATACGGTTCAAGAATTAATTCATGATTCAAAACCAAACCTCAATTCTTAACAAATCAATAAAGGATTTTATGATAGTCATGGTGACGAATCTGTGAAGACATGTCATCAAAATTGGCGAAGTTGGATAAGTTCGACGGAATAAACTTTTAGATATGGCTTCATCACCCAATCACAAGATTTTTGTTAGTTCTACAATCAAGTAAGTTTACTTTACTTCAGTGATCTTAATATTTTGATGTGATTATATGAGATTGATCATGTGTAGATTAACACGTTAATTCAAATCACATCTTGTGATCATAATCACAAAATTTGTACCTGATGCTAATGGTAAAATGATATGACTTGCCAAATGAAAGTGTGTAATGCCATACAGTTATATACGAGTGTACAACATAAATTGTTCATAGATAACAATTACTTTGAAGTGAATTAAAAATTAATTTAATTTCTATTTTTTTTAACAGCAGTACGAGATTACCTAGAGGGACTTAACCACCCACGTGTTCATCTTCTTGCGGTTGCATAACCCGCCCCCAACTGATGCCAGGAGGAAACCCGGCCCAATCTGAGGGCATGAGCGGTAAAACCCATCTCCCCTACTGCCCCCACAACGCGATGTGCAGAAAACATCTTTGGGTGAAATTCAAGGATAAAGGGACAACCTTATGTGCAATGCGGCATCCCACGGGAGTCGAACTCGTGAGTAATGTGGTCCCGGAGATCAACACTTTTTTGTTTCCTAATTGGTTCATTCCACGAAGTGGATTAATTTCATTATATAACTGGAAAAAAAAATTAATTATGTATTTTTTTTTTTGGTGAAAAACATATATAATATAATAATATATAAATAAATAAGAGATCTGATGATCTGGAGCGTTACAAGGTGTCGAATATTAATCTGTTTGAGAAATAACACTAGCGTCCAACATGAAACGCCATTAAGACCATTACACAGTACATACAATGGTACATTGAAAAAATCGGGAGACAAACATAACTCCTAACCAATAAGTTGAATTATTGCTTGTTGTTGAATTGTTGTTGTAACCGCCACCAAGCTCACTGAACCTCAAAATGTCCTCACCTGAACAGAAGTCAGCAAGCGCGACCCTCCATCTCAGCCTACCTCAGCCTCCCAAACCGTCAGGAACCTGAAGCAAATCCACACATCGGGCAACCCAAGAACACTCGCCTCGAGACCACAACCAGAAGACCAGAAGAAACCCTCGATGGCCAACAAATCCAAGAAACCCAAACGATAACTTAGACTACCTAGCCCGCTAAAAACCAACCCTCGGGCAGTCAAGAATCAACCATAAGCAACCCCCTAGACACCTAATTTTTTGGCGCTTAGCAGCTCAAAACCTGTAAAGACCCTATCTTACTAATTCGTGATAAAAGTAACATAAAAGACATAAGGGAATTATTCTTATTCGAATTCAAACCATAGTCAAAACCAACGTTGATGAACTTATTCAAAAGTGCTACTAAACAAAATAAAGTACTAAATCTTGGAGCAAAATCTCTAAGGAAAAAGTGCTAAGTTGACTCCACTCTACGCTCTTCTCTCGTTCCTAACGCCCCCTTAATTACCTGTCGTATAAAGAGGAAAACAAAGAATACGACTAAGCCAAAGCCCAGTGAACGGATATAACAAAGAACGAATTATAGTATGACATGCAAGACTAATTTCAAAAACGTAATTATTTTCAAAGTAACTTATTTTCAAAACAAAGTACAAAATAGATACTGATCCACAATATCAATTATGATAATAAAAATTTCATAAAATAATGCACTAAGAGTAAAAAAAAAAATAGTAACAAAGTATCAAAATGAAATCATAGGGTATCTACTCCGCTAATCATCCATATTGGTACAAACGTTTCGTATGACACTACGATAAACGCCCACCATCAAACAAGCAAAGTCCTAGGATCGATCCATACGCCTCGTATCACAATATAATATTAAAGAGCTCGTACCAACTACTGGGTAATCAAAAGAAGACGCCGTAGATATAATAAAATACACCGCTACGGTCGATGCCACGTTACCCGTGTCACAATAACGTGCCCATGGGACCTCCATGGATAGGTTACTCTTAGGCATATTTTATGAAATTTTTTTACCAACTTATAGTTACGAAATTCCTAATGTTTTTCAAGTGATTAAAAGACTTTAAAATATGTTTAAAAACAATTAATAAGATGAACACAAATATTTTATGTTTGACCAATACTAAAAAAGTTATATAAAATGGCACATAGTTTTATTTTTCAATCACGTGTCCACCCAACCGTTTAGTCTAAGTTTTATCACGAGTTACATAATATAATTTTTAAGCCCTTTATAAAGTAACACTTTTAAACGAAATTAACGGGACATGAAAAGCCACACAGAATGAGGAACACATGATAAGAATCACTGTACCACTCGCCACACTCACCCGTATTCTTTTCCTGGCCGTTCAGGACATTTTCGGAATGTTTTCGCGATATTTTCACGGCTGATTTTGGTGACAGTTTCAGGTCAGTTTTCGTGACACTTCTACGACTGTTTCGCGACAGTTATGAAATTGTTTCGCGACAGTTTCGGGCATGATTTTTCGGACTGTTTTGGTTGGAATTTTGAGACACGGTCTTGACACAATTTCCAAATACCAAAATATTACGATTCCTCGTCTAACAAACATAATTAGCAACATCGTAAGTACATCAAAGATGAGGAACATCATAACACAATTAAAGACTAATTAACAAAATATAATTTTATTAAGCAAGCATGTCATACCAATAAGATGTATACATAATTCAAACGAGATTTTGAGAGGAAAGATTTTACCGAAATGATCCTAGTACCCCCTAGAATATCCGTACCTTGTGTTGAATGACGAAATTCCAAGGACAACAAAATACCACCTAAGGATTCGATCACCGAGCCAAATCTAATGAATAAAAATGTATGAGCACAAAATGCATTCAAATAGGGAGTATGTAATATCCTTACGTTAGCAATTTACCTCTATCTAAATAGTTTCATAAATTTTATATTAACGGCATAGTTATGTTACTATATGTTACTATGATATTCATTTTCCAAATTATTAGTAACTTACATATTTTAAGATTCAAAATTCCCATAATCGAAAATATGGTCTCCAAACATCGGTTTCTATTTCTTTCCCATATTACCCAAATGTATATCCACCTTAGTTCGTATTAACGTTTCCTACTTAAATTTGTAGTTTAGTAACCTATGTTGGTAATTAAACAATATAGTTAATAACTATCCTATATAAACCATAATTTACTAAATCTTACTATATGTATAACGGTATTAAGATATATCCATATATCTAGTTAGAATAAAAGTAGTTGTATTATAAAAGATATCTTTTATAGATCATGTTTAATAATGATATATATATATATATATATATATATATATATATATATATATATATATATATATATCTGTGTGTGTGTGTGTGTGTATATGTGTGTGTGTGTGTGTGTGTTAATAATTAAAATACTTATATGAATATAAGTATTTTATAAAAGAAATATTTTAATTAACAAGAAATAATTAATAGTGGATATATATATATATATATATATATATATATATATATATATATATATATATATATATATATATATATATATATATATATATAGTTGATAAAATCAATTCAACTTTTACACTGTGTTAATCGACACTATCTATCTATAAGACAAGAATAAATACTCATTAGTTAAATTCCATTGCTCATTAGTTATAATTTTATAAATACTCATTTTATATAACCCTCATATTTCCATGCCTGAATTGACTAATTTGACTATAGGGTTGTTATCCATACGTAATATATAATTAAATTTGACATTGATCAAATATTTATTTTTAGTCGACACTTTTTGTTAACTAAAGTTTACACTAATTATATAAAATAACTTTAGTTAATATTAATGCGTATTATATTTAAAACTATATGTAACATAATTATTAATTAAATGATAAGTTATTTTAATCATTATATATATTTTTAGCTTATAAAAAAATAAAAATAAAAAGAAATAAGATTTTTTTTTATAAATTAAATAATGAGCCCATGAATTTTGACTAAATATTTTCAAAAACAAAAACTTATTAAAAACATTTTTAACATGTTTTTATTATTTTGTCAAAATTGGCACCTTTATTTTATTATTTTTTTTCTTTTCACCAACAATTTTTTACCTATAAATACATGGCTCCTCATTCATTTTTTTCTTGCCAAACACAAAAACTTAAATTATTCTCTCAAAACCTTGAAGAAAATTTGAGGTACTTTCTATTTTTATTAATTTTTTTTCAATATTGTCATTTATATTTATATTTATTGTATATTCTTTGTAAAATTTGAAATTAATTATGTTTATATGTTATAATTAGTATTATAAGTGTTATGATGCATAAAAATAATTTTGATAATTTATGGAATATTATTTATAATTAAATACGAATTATGTAGTGTTTAAACGTAAAAACAATGTAAAATTCATAATAAATACTTTTAACCAAAAATAAAATATATATAATTTTTTTCTGAGTTTTTAAAACTTATATAGATCTGAAAAAAATTATAAAAATAATTACTTAGGTCGAATTGGTATTTATTATATAATTAAACTCTATTATTATGTAATTCGAAGGTAAATTAAGAATAAATATAAAATAATATAAAATATTTTTTTATATATTTTTCTATAGGTTATTAGACTGATAGAAACTTATAAAAATTATAAAAATAATTATTTGGGTTTATTTAGTAATTATGTAGAATTAAAATTGTTTTGTGAATACATTAAGGGTAAAAACAAAAATAAATAAAAAAATATAATAAAAACATTTTCTTAAATTTTTCAACTAATTTATATGATTAACTAAGACTATAAAAATTATGTATGTAATTTTTAGATATTTAATTTATTATTTAGACATTTTTGAATAATGTTCGATTAATAAAACACCATTATTTTTGAAGTAATTTAGGTATTTATTTAAAGGTAATTATATTTAATATATATAAGACATACTAAGGTATAATAACTAAATATTAAATAAAACTTAGGTTATATTATCACATATATAATTATTAAGTACATTAATAATTCGTTGTGTGTATACACCTAAAGTGAAGGTTAATCAAAGATAATGTATAATTCATGTGAACTTCATCGCTACTCACGGTCGTAAGTGAATGATGTCTAGGTTGCCGTTTATGGGTAAGCTTGTGGATCTCGAATGCCATGACTTAGATTCTGGTCAAGAATCCTGGGCCCCCGGTTACATCTGGTCATTCCTGACTTATTTGATAGCAACGAAGTTTGAGTAGAGTTGTACAACATCTTGCTAAAGATTAACCCGAACTTTCTAAAATTGGAAAATTACTATAAGTGGAAACTTTCCATAAATAGTAACCTTCCAAAAATGGAAATTCTTTAGTGAACCATTACTATCAATATAGTACTATATACTATTGCCTGTTAGGCAATGTCTGATCATACGTTCTATCTCTAGGTTGAGATCTCGGTCACGTCCTTCCGTTCAATTCTTTCGTGTGCTACTAAGGTGAACTTCATAGCCCCACTTTTTACTGTTTCATAACTGTTTTTCAACTTTTGGGGTGAGACACATGCTTGCTTTATAACTGTTTTACACTTAGACACAAGTACTAAATTGTTAACTATGCTGTCATGCTTTGATTCATGCTAAATCCCTACCGTAATATCGTCAATTGCTACGTTTAAATGCAAACTTAATTATTGTGAGTAGGCCTATTGAGAGTAACGTCTCTAACCATTCGACCGTTGGTCTTTGGTTACATAATAATGATTCCACGACACTGACAGTACAAGGTGTCATAGGGTAAACTTGTTTAGTAGCGATATTACAAAATGCAGCAACACTTTTAGATTGATATTTCTATATCAATCAACTTTAAACTAAATCTTGTGGTCTAAAACTTTGGATATTATTTATAAACCTGTGAATTTCACTCAACCTTTTTGGTTGACACTTTAAGCATGTTTTGTCTCAGGTGATGATTGAGCTAGCTGTTTGCAACTTTGTGATGATAGATTTGATGCTTGCATGGAGTCCACATCGCATATTATATTTTAGTTCATAAAAATTTATTTTACGTTTTAATAATAATGTAAACATGTATTACTGCTTCCGCTGTTTTATTAACAAAGGTTTTATTTAAAAAGTCTCATATAGAGTCGTTCTCGTTTATACAACTGTGTTATGATATGATTGGTCACAATTACCCCTGGTCTATTTTGGGGGGTGTGACAGATTGGTATCAGAGCAGGCTGATGTAGAGAACTAGGATTGCATTTTATGTGTGCCTTATACAATTAGGTACCTTAGCAATGTAGGACTACAACTTTCCTTGACTATAGTGCCTTTAATTGTTGCCTTAAACTGTTAAATGCTACACTATACTTTAGAAACTTTACTTATCTTAGAATGCCGAGCCAACCTAAGAACTCTGCTCACTTTCCTAAGTACTATTCAATTCCGCCACCACATTTAAATGCGACACCGTTCTCGACATTCCTATGTCATCTATCATAGTTTTGTGTATTATATATGTATTTCATGAAATGTTATCCATGATTTTTGAAACTCCTATATTTGTTACTATTCATACTCAAACGTATATAACCTCCTTGTTATATCACGTACCTATATGCTTTATGCCTTTATGCATCGGTTTGTGAACCGGAAAATGTCATTGAGTTATCTCAAAGACATTATAATGTCATCACTACTCATATTCATTACTTTTAAATCTTTGATTTCTCGTTATTTTTTTATCATTGAATTTTCTTGACAGATGGCGTCTACGAAACTCTAGAATAGAAGGGTTTGGATTATCGATTTATAGGATCCTATAGCTCAAGCCGTAGACCTGAATAGACCATTACGAATTGAAAGTCTTTAATCGAAAGATTATCAGATTACATACTTATCATTTTATGATCTCGACACGTCATACTGCTATTATTGGAGTATAGACACATCATATCTTATTATATCTTATCATATCTATCTTAATAGACTTTGTCTAACATTTTTTCTAAATTTCCTCCGTAAATTACGAAAATCTTTTTGCTATATATACGTATATCAAGAAGACAAATATATCATTCAATATTCAACACTCATCTTATAACAAAAACCCTTATTCCGATCAGATAATATGGATTTCTCACTTGATTCCTTGAACTCCTCAAGCTCTAATGGCAGCGTAACCGGAATGAACCAACCAATTAGTCATCACCTTTTCTGGATGAATTGGGGGTGAGTTCGTAGTCTACTTAATCAATGGAGAAGTGAAGAAGGTGATCCTTTTCACCCACCACATTGCCCTATTGGCGAAGAACCTGAAGCTCTTATCGGCGAACCCGTTCGGAACACTATTTTCACCCTCATTTCCAGGATATCCCGTCACGAATATATAATATCTAGAATTTCAGATCTTATTCATCCCCTTGTCCGAACCGCCAATCATCCCGGAATAATAGAAGAAGTCAACGAGCTTCGCGCTCGAGTAGTGGTTTTGGAAAATATGGTGCAAAACCTACGAGCACCAGCAGCAGCACCAGCAGCATAACCAGCACCACCAGTACCATCAGCATCACCGCCAACAGCATCAGCTTCACCAACAACAACATCTGCATTCCACGCCTCAACATCACACTCAGTACCTCAAACATTAACATCATAGGCACCATAGATACCAAGGAATATTAGTAATAATGAGTTAAGATGTATTGACTCATGCTTTCTGAAGAATTATATATGTATACTTTATATATATATGGTTTGGAACAATAATAAATATTTTCGTACTAAGCTATTACGTGTGAATCTTAACTAGTAAATACTACTCGGATAATTCATATCACTAATATGCTATGATGTACATCCTTCGTTAATGACTTAACAATCGTTAATCACTGCTTCAGCACACTAAACTCCATTTTCATAATAAATCAAGTGTATTATTCAAATACATGTTTGATTTTACACTTCCATTTTCGATGTACTCAAAACTTTCTAGAAAACATTATTCGTGCCTTGTGAATTTCACAAGAAATCCACGAGCACCAACATCATATACCGAGATATATCAATAACAATGAACGATGAAGTATTGATTCATAACTTCATTAGCGAAATATTTCGCGACAATTATTAAATCTCTAAGGTTTTGGAGATTATTAATTCTCATTTCAACCGCAAATCAAATGAGTTTAATAGTATATTAACTCATTAAATCTATATTATACGTGAAGAATACATATATGAACGTATATCTTCATAAAGATTGTAATTAAAAATCCTTTTGTACAAACTGTTAATTGTGAAAATATTTTAACGGGTAGGTAAAACCCGAGAAATATTTATATCTCACATTAATATCTTACATTGTACATTCTTCAAATTCTGATTCAATAATTAGTAACTATACTACTTACATCCACATACGTATCCGTTCACTAAAGAACAACCATTTTCATACAAATTTAATTACCTATTCTGATTTGGACATATCGGAATCCAAGTAAAGCTTTAGCAAGTGTAATCTTCCTAAAGATCACTACATTCATGAATTATATTCATTCATATTCTATGATGAATTATCACATCAAACCACCGAAATTATCGTTCATTACTTTTGAAATCAACAACGCCTATTCATCAACCATTAGATCCGTTGACGATTACAATCAGCGTTTAATCATCTAAAAACGAAATTTCTTGAAACCATCTTGGATTGATAACCGATGAATCAAATATGGCTGCATTAAATGCAGAGAAAATAGCAAAATTGTAGATGGTCTCAATGGCCAAAAGTTTGATAATAAAGAATGGTACGTTGGAAAAGCTCAAAAGAAAATTTGGAACTGAAAAACGGATTGAGCTAACCATGGAGGAGACCAAGGACAAATACAAGGACCAAACCCTATATTCAAAGAATCCACGTAATTCTGGATCCGATGAAATCTTTAGAGAATATCTTGCTCCGAAGTTATGTTAAAAGCTTGCGGAAAATTTTTCTTCATCAACCTTCGAACTTAGAAATTTCAAAATGTCGTTATAAATATCCTCTATATTTCTGAAGATATTTTCATAACGATTCTTGTCCACAATTAAGTATCTCTTTGCGATATCTTTATAAAGGAAACTATTTTAGTTTCTATATTCAGTAAAATTCAAGTTTAAATTATAAATGTTTTGAAGAAATATTGGAAATTGAAGCATGAGTTAGTATAATAAAATGACGTCAGGCCAACGTGATTATATTACAGTAAGTCATGCTAAATTTTTAATGGAAGATGATGATTCATAGACTTTATAATCATCATTTGCCATGTTACACGACTCTTACATTCTACTTAATCTCTGAACATATCAAGAACATATATTCTTGATAGTTCTATCCTCAGTAATTCCGGTAATTTACCAAATCAAATCGTGATATTACGCTTAGAACATTAGGTTCATTCGAAACTTCATACCTACAAATTCTGGACCATTACTCGCTTAACTTAGAGTCGAGAGCAGAATAAAAAGGTAAAGAGCTCCGACATATAAGGGAAAATACAAAGCCCGATAACAACACAGAAATTACAAATCGTGTATATCAATGCGTATAGCAACATAAAGACACGGGAGAATTAAAAACACTATAACCCCAAGAGCATAGTAGAAGTAAACAGATTCCTCTGGTGGTAAAAGAAAAAGAAGCATGACTGCATATATGGTCAATATAATAACAAGTATCAATACGGGATTGAGCATATTAACAAATCTTTTGGAAGTATGAATCTAGGAAGAAAGTATAGAAGTGGTGAAGATAATGAAACGGAAGAAGCTAATTTATAGCAAAATTTCCAAACACAGCAATCGAGGCAATTCACCGCATTTAATCAAAGAAATCCCAAAATTCCGTAAATACCGGAGAATCAAATCTTATAGATTACGAAGATTTCCTTTAATCCCTTGAATTCCGAAAATCAATCGTGACTACGTCAAAAGTTAAGGCGAACATTTAATTTACTCATTCACTCTTTTACGATAGCTTCGTTTATACTCTTCCTATAATCGAACCGTTTTATCCATATTACCCAATGTTGATAAAACAATATTTTCAACTCATATTCATCATTCTTGTTGTAAAGAATGACAATCTCTATCAAATTTCACGACTATGATTTTCATGAACTCCTTTCTATTTTGTCTACCCTAGCGTGGTGGCATAAACGCTCAAGGTTTAAATGAGCTCGATATTATTCATAACACATTTTATAAATCCAATTTACTGAAATGACTTGTATAACATCATCATTTTGAATGATCTCCGCATTAATAATAAAATGCACTTCGTAGAAGAACTTGTAGAAATTATGGTTTGTATGATTTTAATTCTTGAAACAGAACAATATTCTATCCGTTGGAATTCACGCAAGGCCCCGAGCATACCTGGGAACGTGAAAACCAAATAAAACGTAAATATCCTCGTCTATGTACGAACAACACCGATTAATGGCAACAACTAAATTTCGGGACGAAATTTCTTTTAACGGGTAGGTACTATAACAACCCTCATATTTCCATGCCTGAATTGACTAATTTGACTATAGGATTGTTATCCATACGTAATATATAATTAAATTTGACATTGATCAAATATTTATTTTTAGTCGACACTTTTTGTTAACTAAAGTTTACACTAATTATATAAAATAACTTTAGTTAATATTAATGCGTATTATATTTAAAACTATATGGAACGTAATTATTAATTAAATGATAAGTTATTTTAATCATTATATATATTTTTATCTTATAAAAAAATAAAAATAAAAAGAAATAAGATTTTTTTTATAAATTAAATAATGAGCTCATGAATTTTGACTAAATATTTTCAAAAACAAAAACTTATTAAAAACATTTTTAACATGTTTTTATTATTTTGTCAAAATTGGCACCTTTATTTTATTATTTTTTTTCTTTTCACCAACCATTTTTTACATATAAATACATGGCTCCTCATTCATTTTTTTCTTGCCAAACACAAAAACTTAAGTTATTCTCTCAAAACCTTGAAGAAAATTTGAGGTACTTTCTATTTTTATTAATTTTTTTTCAATATTGTCATTTATATTTATATTTATTGTATATTCTTTGTAAAATTCGAAATTAATTATGTTTATATGTTATAATTAGTATTATAAGTGTTATGATGCATAAAAATAATTTTGATAATTTATGGAATATTATTTATAATTAAATACGAATTATGTAGTGTTTAAACGTAAAAACAATGTAAAATTCGTAATAAATACTTTTAACCAAAAATAAAATATATATAATTTTTTTTTGAGTTTTAAAACTTATATAGATTTGAAAAAAATTATAAAAATAATTACTTGGGTCGAATTGGTATTTATTATATAATTAAACTCTATTATTATGTAATTCGAAGGTAAATTAAGAATAAATATAAAATAATAAAAAAAAATTTATATATTTTTTTACAGGTTATTAGACTGATAGAAACTTATAAAAATTATAAAAATAATTATTTGAGTTTATTTAGTAATTATGTAGAATTAAAATTGTTTTGTGAATACATTAAGGGTAAAAACAAAAATAAATACAAAAATATAATAAAAATATTTTCTTAAATTTTTCTACTAATTTATATGATTAACTAAGACTATAAAAATTATGTATGTAATTTTTAGATATTTAATTTATTATTTAGACATTTTTGAATAATGTTCGATTAATAAAACACTATTATTTTTGAAGTAATTTAGGTATTTATTTAAAGGTAATTATATTTAATATATATAAGACATACTAAGGTATAATAACTAAATATTAAATAAAACTTAGGTTATATTATCACATATATAATTATTAAGTACATTAATAATTCGTTGTATGTATACACCTAAAGTGAAGGTTAATCAAAGATAATGTATAATTCATGTGAACTTCATCGCTACTCACGGTCGTAAGTGAATGATGTCTAGGTTGCCGTTTATGAGTAAGCTTGTGGATCTCGAATGCCATGACTTAGATTCTGGTCAAGAATCCTGGGCCCCCGGTTACATCTGGTCATTCCTGACTTATTTGATAGCAACGAAGTTTGAGTAGAGTTGTACAACATCTTGCTAAAGATTAACCCGAACTTTCTAAAATTGGAAAATTACTATAAGTGGAAACTTTTCATAAATAGTAACCTTCCGAAAATGGAAATTCTTTAGTGAACCATTACTATCAATATAGTACTATATACTATTGTCTGTTAGGCAATGTCTGATCATACGTTCTATCTCTAGGTTGAGATCTCGGTCACGTCCTTCCGTTCAATTCTTTCGTGTGCTACTAAGGTGAACTTCATAGCCCCACTTTTTACTGTTTCATAACTGTTTTACAACTTTTGGGGTGAGACACATGCTTGCTTTATAACTGTTTTACACTTAGACACAAGTACTAAATTGTTAACTATGCTGTCATGCTTTGATTCATGCTAAATCCCTACCGTAATATCGTCAATTGCTACGTTTAAATGCAAACTTAATTATTGTGAGTAGGCCTATTGAGAGTAACGTCTCTAACCATTCGACCGTTGGTCTTTGGTTACATAATAATGATTCCACGACACTGACAGTACAAGGTGTCATAGGGTAAACTTGTTTAGTAGCGATATTACAAAATGCAGCAACACTTTTAGATTGATATTTCTATATCAATCAACTTTAAACTAAATCTTGTGGTCTAAAACTTTGGATATTATTTATAAAACTGTGAATTTCACTCAACCTTTTTGGTTGACACTTTAAGCATGTTTTGTCTCAAGTGATGATTGAGCTAGCTGTTTGCAACTTTGTGATGATAGATTTGATGCTTGCATGGAGTCCACATCGCATATTATATTTTAGTTCATAAACATTTATTTTACGTTTTAATAATAATGTAAACATGTATTACTGCTTCCGCTGTTTTATTAACAAAGGTTTTATTTAAAAAGTCTCATATAGAGTCGTTCTCGTTTATACAACTGTGTTATGATATGATTGGTCACAATTACCCCTGGTCTATTTTGGGGGGTGTGACGTTTTAATATTAAAAAATAGAGTCAGTGGCACAAAATTTGTACACTTAAATTTAGTCATCTTATAATTTTGATGCACTAGTTACATATAGGTTTTAAATACTCCATGATTAAACCTATGACTACAATTTGTTAAGATCGATATTCACAAAATATACCCATTTTATACTCAAAATCTTAACATCTCATCTCTATAATAATTCTTGTGATATGTAGTCAATATAACCTAGTAAGTTGATTAAGAAAACCAATAAACAAATTATACATCAATAACAAAGATGTGGGTTAGTAGGTACCTCTAAAACGTGTTCGTGTTAGGATCGAAACTAGACCTGCAAATATTTTGTATTCTTCTTTGAATGTCTCTAACTCTTCCACTTAATATTGTGACAAATGTAGTGAGTAGTGTGGCTATTGAGTTAGTGAATACTCATCTCATTTGATTTAGCCAAGAGGGTATCAAATGGATGATACTAGTTGGATATACAGCTAAATGAGACTTATCCCATACCCATCTAATAAATGTGGCCAAACAACTTCCATCCACCCGATGGATTGAGAATTCTCAGTTAGTATTGAGTTTTATAATTAAGTTTAAATATTAATACAAGTGACTATTTGTTAACCTTAATTAATCTATTTCTAGTATAATACTAAGTTTTGTTTAGTATATAATTCACGGTCTTAACATTACTAATCATGATGTTTATGTTAATTTATTTACTAAATTAACTTATTTACCATTTATTACTTATGTATCCATCTTATTTATTTTAATTTGAGTTATTATAATTTGTAAGTAGTATGTGATTAAGCATTAGTCTTGGGTTTTATATTGTTTTAGATTTATAGGATATTACAAAACCGCTAAGGCGGAAACAACACCAGATCAGTCCGACCCGAAACTGGTGACGAGTAAGATGGAACGACAAACCCTTACCAAATAAACAATAGCAGCAGGAGCACCAACAGATTGTCAAAAACCCAGCCCAACCACGC